>NW_017699135.1:0-2524 GCF_001879085.1 Nicotiana attenuata | reverse complement strand
ATAAGACAGGTTAAACAAGGCAATAACAACTACACAAGAACAGAATAAACACGGAATATGTACAGCTCAATACCAGTGATAACAATGAGGATCTCCAGGATACCGTCCTATAGTCCTTTTTCTCAACTGTCCAGTGGATCTCCCGGGATACCGTCCCGTAGTCCATCACATATGTAAATCCGAAGGATTCTCTCGGGATACCGTCCCGTAGTCCAACCATCAATATGCAGGGGGATCTATCGGGAATCTAACCCGCAGTCCCAAAGTAAAAGTGTAGGGGGATCTACCGGGAATCGAACCCGTAGTCCCAAAGTAAACAAACAAAGGGGGGAAGCTACCGGAATCCCACATCCGTAGTCCCAATATAAATGCGCAATCACAACCAGAAGATACACAGAAATGAAGTACAAAAGACAAGCAACAGGTAGTACTGGCCTAACATGCTTCACGTAGTACAGTCAAGGCAACTTAAGCAATTAAGCAAGTTAAATCAACTAAACATACTTTCCTAATCTAGCACAGGTTATAATTGCAAGTAGAATAAAGCAAATATGAAAGAAACTCAATCTCAATATCTTAAGTAAAAACGGATTTTTCAACAATTGGCTCAAGCACGCGCTCGTCACCTCGCGTACAAGGCACTCAAATACCAAATAACAAATGCTAAGGGGAAAGGTCCCCCACACAAGGTTAGACAAGCCACTTACCTCGAACCGGCTCAAAATCAACTAGAAACCACGCCTTTGCCACGAGTATCCGACTCCAAATGGCCCAAATCTATTCAATTCAATTACACATTGTAAATAACATCGCAAGCAACTGATTCTACTATTTAATTCAAAGCTAAGGCGCGAAATTAGATAAAATAACCAAAATGCCCTTCAGGCCAACGTCTCGGAATCGAATAATTTTTACATTTTTCAGAACCCTCGTACTCTCATGAGTCTAACCATACAAAAATCTCCCAAATCGGAGGTCAAACACCCACTCAAAACTCAATAGTTTAGCCTATGAAGTTTCACCCAATTTTTTTCAAATTTTTTGATCCTCCATTCGAATTTTAATGATGGATTTAACTACATAATGATGAAATATAACTAGAAGGGATTAATGAAACGTTACCAATAATCTCCTCTTCAAAACCCTCTCAAAATCGCCCTTCCCCGAGCTCAATTTGATTTTTCCAAATTTTGAAAACTAACCCTCGAAATCTCTATATCTGAACAGGGATTTCCGCTTCTGTGGACCAGGGACCGCTTCTGCGGTCTCGCTTATGCGAAAAAATGAGTCGCTTCTACGACTTTCACTAAAGATCCAATATCCGTTTCTGCGGAATTTAAGCTGCTTCTGCGGTTCTGATGAAAATCCAAGATTCCGCTTCTGCGGTTCCTTTCTCGCAGATGCGAGTCCGCTTTTGCGGGATTTCCTCCGCATCTGCGGAGCCTGAGAACTATGCCCAAACCTGCTTCTGCGATGCTAAGGCCGCTTCTGCGGCTCTGCTTCTGCGGTTCCCAAGCCGCAGAAGCGAAAATACTAGAAGGGAAAAACTTCAGCTGCTGCAACACTTCCCAAATTTTCCCGTTAACCACCCGAAATCATCCCGAGGCCCCCGGGACCTCAACCAAAAGCACCAATAACACCTAATACCTCATTCAAACTTGTACCAATCCTTAAACCACCTAAAACAACGCCGGAAACTCGAATTAAACAAGGATTTGAGCCTAAGAACTTCCAATTTCATCAAAATATACTTTCGATCAAAAACCTAACCAAAACACGTTCGAATGACCTGAAACTTTGCACACACATACCAAATGACATGACGGAGCTACTGCAACTTCCGGAATTCCAATCCGACCCTCGGATCAAAAACTCACTATCGGACCGGAAACTTCAAAAATTCAAACTTCGGCATTTCAAGCCTAAATGAGCTACGGACTTCCAAAATACATTCCGAACACGCTCCCAACCCCGAAATCACCTAACGGAGCTAACGGAACCATCAGATTTCCATTCCGAGGTCGTCTTCACATGGTTCCGACTACGGACCAGTTTTTTTCAACACTTAAGCTCTCATTTAGGGACTAAGTGTCCCAAAACTCTCCGAAACCCAACACCGAACGTCCCGGCGAACCAAAATAGCTGAAATGAACTTAGGGGAAGCAGTTAATAGGGGATAGGGGCGTAAATTCTTGAGACGACCAGCCGGGTCGTCACGTCCTCCTACACTTAAACGTTCGTTCGTCCTCGAACAAGCATAGAGAACATACCTGAAGTAGTGAAAAGATGAGGGTAACTGCTGCGCATATCCTGCTCGGTCTCCCAGGTTGCCTCCTCGGCCGGCTGAGCCCGCCATTGAACCTTCATTGAAGCTATATTCTTTGACCTCAACTTTCTGATCTGCCTGTCCAATATAGCCACAGGCTCCTCAACATAGGATAGATCCTTGTCCAATTGGATTGAACTGAAATCCAACACGTGCGACGGATCACCGTGATACCTCCGGAGCATCGAAACATGAAAC
>NW_017699134.1:0-2524 GCF_001879085.1 Nicotiana attenuata | reverse complement strand
TATTTCTCTGTGGGATTCGACTCCGGACTTGTAAACCGGATTATATTTGCAACGACCGCATTGTCCTTTTTATAAGGCATAGTTGGGCGTGATCAGTTACATTTTTCAACATTTCTCATTTACCGGGTTTTGTAGCGAAAAATCCAAAAATGGCCAGTTTTTCGCCTGGTCAATCAAATGTAGCCACATAATCACCGGTCAACGAAATTTAGCCACTAATTTAGTGCGGTAACATTTTGTTGACTAAAATACCCCTGCTTTTTTTATTAATTTACGCGACTTCACCTTAAATTTTTCTTTTAACAAAACTTAACAAAATCTTCCGGCATTAATTTTCAAATCGAGTTATTAGGAAAATTTTCGCCTTCAATCTGTAAATCGAAATATTAGCAAAATATTTCGGCGTTAATCGAGGTATTCGCAAAATCTTCCGGCGTTAATTTGCAAATCAAAGTGTAAGCAAAATCGTTCTGCGTCAATCTGCAAATCGAAGTTTTAGCAAAATTTCCGTCGTCAATCTGCAAATCGAAGTAAGTTCTATCTAAAATTTGTCTAATTATTTAAATTTCTTCTACGATCAAGAATTCAAACCATAAAATTCAAAGTATCAGTAAAAAAATTTAATTTTTCGAATTTTTGATTTGTTTTTAATGCTTTAATCTGTGTTATTGTCTAATTTTCTCAATGTAGAACATAGCGCCAGTATAATTTGTTGCACGTTTCTAAATTAATATCTAAAGCGAAGATTTTTCCAGCCTATTATACTGGAAATCTCATAAAAAAAGCATTATAATTCACTTGAAGTATGTTTCGTTAATGTAGATATTATGTTATAATATAATTGAGTTTTGTTTGAATCCAGTATATTTTACGGGACATCACGTGTGTGTAAGCTTTTCCTCCAATATGTTATACTGGATAAGTTCTAACACTATAATATAATTGAGTTTTGTTTGAATCCAGAATATTTTACGGGACGTCACCTGTGTGTAAGCTTATTCTCCAGTATGTTAAACTGAATAAGTTCTGAATATAATTGAGTTTTGTTTTAATCCAGTATATTTTACGGGACATCTCATATGTGTAAGCTTATTCTCCAGTATGTTATACTGGATAATTTCTAAGACTAGAATATAATTGAGTTTTGATAGAATCCAGTATATTTTACGAGACATCACCTGTGTATAAGCTTATTCTCCAATAAGTTATACTGGATAAGTTATAAGACTAAAATATAATTGAATTTTATTTGAATCCAGAATATTTTACGGGACGTCACCTGTGTGTAATATTTTTTATGTTATACTGGATAAGTTCAAAGACTAGAATATAATTGAGTTTTGTTTGAATCCAGTATATTTTACGGGACATTACCTGTGTGTTAGCTTATTCTCCAGTATGTTATACTGGGTAAGTTCTGCATAAACTAGAATATAATTGAGTTTTATATCAATCCAGTATATTTTATAGGAAATCACCTGTGTTTAAAATTTTCTCCAGTATGTTATACTGGACGAGTTCTATTTAGAGTAGCATATCGTTGAGTTCTATTTAGACTAGAATATAATTTACTGGACGTTTCCAGCTTATTATATTGGAAATCTCATAAAAAATGTATTGTAATTCACTTGAAGTATGTTTCGTTAATGTAGATATTATGTTATAATATAGTTGAGTTTTATTTCAATCCAGAATAATTTAAAGTACGTCACCTGTGTGTAATGTTTTTCTCCAGTATGTTATACTGGACGAATTCTGTTTTCAGACTAGATTATAATTGAGTTTTGTTTTAATCCTGTATATTTTACGGGACATCGCCTGTGTCTAAGCTTTTTCTCCAGTATGTTATACTGGATAAGTTCTAAGACTAGAATATAATTGAGTTTTGTTTTAATCCAGTATATTTTACGGGACATCACCTGTATGTAAGCTTATTCTCCAGTATATTATACTGGATGAATATTATATTTTTAAACAGTATAATTTCTAGATATCTAATTATTTGGGTTCATTAAATACAGGATGCATACAAATTTCTTGATTATTACGTTCGATGGCAAATGGACAGCAGATTACAAGTACTTGGATCATAAAACGAAGCTCCTCCTGATAAATGATGGGACTTCATTTGAAGAATTCCTTAGAAATTTTTTTAAAGTTATAGAGCTTGACAACAAAAAGTTTCAAGCAAATGTATGGCTTAATATCAACCTAGGTACTTCTAAGGGAATAGAAGTGACAAAAGATGAAGATCTTATTATGTGTATGATTCTTTTAAAAAATGATCCATACTATAAAGATTCGAAATTTGTTGTTGAAATATCAGAAAAACCAGATCAACAACTAGAAGGTAATGCAATAATGGAAATTGATAATCAACAGTTATTGCACAGAAACACATATGGTCCGGAAGAGCAAGTGTTGCTGATATCTCAAGTTGAAGAAGAGCAGGAGAATCCAATTTATGATATTACAATGGAAAAAGAAATTGTAATTCCTGTGGAAGATCAGCACATTGAATCAC
>NW_017699133.1:0-2524 GCF_001879085.1 Nicotiana attenuata | reverse complement strand
AAAACACGCTCTTAAACGGCGTTCACTTTCATAAAAACCAATTAAAAGCGGTTGAACAAATTTATAAAATTGCACTATAGGTTTGAACATGCATAAAGCCAGATTTTTAGCCATTTATAATAGTTTAAGTGACCGTGCTAGAACCACGGGATCCGGGGGTGCCTAACACCTTCCCTCGGGTCAACAGAATTCCTTATTCAGAATTTCTGGTTCGTAGACTCCAATTGGGAAGTCGAAATTTTCCTCGATTTGGGATTTAAATTAAATCGGTGACTTGGGACACCAAAAGCCAATCCTATCCCAAGTGGCGACTCTAAAAAATCAATAAATAATCCCATTTCGAATAATGTCACTTTAAATGGAAAAACTCCCTTTATACGTTATCCTTCGGGGTAGGTGTGTAAAAAAGGAGGTGTGACAGCTCTGGCGACTCTGCTGGGGATACGAACCCAGAATTTCGATTCAGGGTTCAAGAATTCGAGCTTAGTACAATTGTTATATTTGGCTTTATCTGATTTTCTACATGTTCCATGCTATATGTGCTAAATGTTTTACCGCTTTGCTATTTGTTGAAATTGTATATATAAACTGTCGCGAATCCCTTCCTCTTTCTGAGTCCTCTACATCATGGAGAAGGGTGCACTTCGTGTAGCTTCTCTTCTGTTTAGAGTCTTTTCCCATTTAGAACGAGGTTGGATAAGTTGCAAAGCCGGCGGAGCTTCTGTATCCCCGGTACGCTGCCCCCCCCCCGGCCCGAGTTGTCCGCTCGGGTAAGCCAGGTCTAGACCAATAAACCTAGGGTTAAACCTAGAAGAACAAAAACTCATGCCGGATCCCTAGTAGGACGTTTGTTTGCATCATGTGCATTTGACTTAGGGGACTCAACACAGGGGTTGGGTCCGTCTAGGACAGGTGACCTGAAATGAATTGACCATCCTGATGCATCTTACGTGCTACTTGCGCATTTATTTGCTCGGCTTTGCATGTTGACTGGCTTGTCTAAATAAGTGAAAATTGAGGAAATAAGCAGTGTTAGGACTAAGTGAGGGTGACCATTTGTTTTGAAAAACCCCAATGCCCAAATAATACCGAAATGCTGCCGGATTTGTGAAAAATGAAAAAAAAAAGAGAAAAGGGAAAATATTTGAACAAAAAAAAAAGGAAGGACGAAAATTGTTGTTCAAAAAAAATATACATTTTTCGATTTTGGCAAATCTGCCAGAACTACGCCGGTTTGATTCTCACCGGATGTGAGATACGTAGGCAACCCTCATCGGGTCCAACCCTTCCTTTTTCAAAAATAACCAAAAAATGCCAATTTTGTGCCATAAATAAGTCGGGTGATGCCATTCCTGTTTAAATAAGCCGAATGTCCCCAAAAGGACGCCGGAAGGCCGTTTTGCAAGAATAGCCACCTTGAGTCATTTTTAAATGGTTTGCGGGCACAGCCTTAAAATCTTCCTCCCAGAAGTGCTGAAAGGCCGTATTTGCAAATCCAAGTCCTTATTTTCTGAATAAAGAATTTTTGCACAAATAGCCATTTTTCAAAATAAATCATTAAGTTCCCCTAAATAATGTGCAGGATGAATTCAAGTGACATCGAAACCTTCTCAGTCCTGAGCGAGATCCCTTTGAAACTCCATATGTGGTGGCATGACTTGGGAAAAGGAAGCAGGGATACTGTGGTTAAAAGCCTGGGCGGTCTTGTAGATTTATTGAAAATCAGACCAAGGAAGGATGTCATTGAGGCACTAATACCATTTTGGGACCCGACCCGTAATGTATTCCGATTTTCAGATTTTGAACTCACACCCACATTGGAAGAAATTGCCGGATATGCCGGTCTCAACGGGAACCTCCGTGGTAGATACCCTTTGGCTCCACGGCCGGTTACTCTTCATAGGTTTTTAGATTTGTTGAACATTAGTCGGGATATTCAGGACCCTCATCTGACAGAAGGATGTTGTACACTACATTTCCTATATCACCGGTATGGTAACCCCAAAGGTTTTGAGGAACCCAATACAGGACTAACACATGCTGGAAATAAGGACAAATGGGAAGCCCGACGGGGATTAGCCTTCATGGTGGCCTTCTTGGGAGTGGTAATTTGTCCTAGAAAAGATGGTCACATAGACCTTGGCCTAGTAGGAATGCTAGATGTTGCCATGAAAAAACCTGCTAGCACAGTGGTTCCCCTGATTGTAGCAGAAATATACCGAGCTCTGACCCAATGTCGAGAAGGGGAGAAATTCTTTCAAGGTTGCAATTTGCTTTTGCAGTTATGGATACAGGAACATCTTTGTCACCGCACAGGATATATGAACTACGGCTTAACCGGGTTGAGTTGTATTGTAGAGTTCGAGACCCGAGTTACAGGTATTGAGTTCCCGGAGGGTACTGAGGCCTGGTCGTCGTGTTTAAGATCCCTCACTGCAGATAAAGTGAATGGGCTTATGGATGACTTCTCCTACTGAAGCTGTGTACACATCGGCAGAAGTCCCTTATATTCTTTTGATGGGTA
>NW_017699132.1:0-2525 GCF_001879085.1 Nicotiana attenuata | reverse complement strand
TCTCTCTTGCTCAACATCTAGATCCCTACCATTTCGTAGACTCACCGCCATCAGCTGCTTTGGGCCCTGATCTTTTGGATTGATTTGGGTATCTGCAGGTAATGTCCCTTGAGGACGATTGTTAAGTGACATTGAAATCTGGCCCACTTGTACCTCAATATTTTTGATAGCTGCATCATGTGCATCCACCCTTTCATTTATTTTAGCATTGGACCCAATAACCTGCTGCATCATTGCTTCAAGCCTTGCAAACCCGTCTTCCTGTCTTCCACCCTGCTGTTGCTGAGGTGGGTGGTACCCTTGCTGCTGATTGTTGTACCCTTGTGGTCTAGGATACGGTGCCATGTTGTTGGGGGGTCTCATGCCTCCCATGTTTCCGGCGTTATACTGTGGTTGCGGTGGCCTGTACTGCTGCTGAGTCTGCTGACCCCAGTTCTGATTACCTTGCCTCTGACCCCCATAGTTAGCCACATAGTTCATATCTTCAGGGTGCTGGTGATGATGATCATGCTCTGTATTCCAAGGATTACCAATTGGCTGGCTAATGCAAGATGTGCACAAGCCCCCATTGATAGTGTCTACTATATGAACCTGTTGCTTCTGCCCTGATTCCTCCACCTTTTTGGTGAGGATGCTCATTTGCGTCAAAAGAGTCGCCATGTTTTCAGCCATTGTATTAGAAGGATCAAGAGGTACTGAGTGCACCACTGGAGTGATAGGTGCATTTTTAGATGTCCAACCTGAATTCTGCGCCATCTTGTCGAGCAAATTCTGATCTTCTCTCCAAGTCTTGCTCAAGAATGCCCCACTAGCCGAGGCATCAACTATATTCTTCAAGCTGTCTGACAGTCCCATGTAAAACCGTTGTCCCAACATCTGTTCTGGAACACCATGGTGGGGACACATAACCAACATTCCTTTAAACCTGCCCCATGTCTCGTGTAGTGTCTCCATTGATTTCTGTTTGAAGCTTACAATCTCATCAATTTGTTGAGCGGTCTTGTTTGGAGGATGAAACTTGTTGTGAAATTGCTTGACCAATTCATCCCAAGTTGCTATAGAGTTTATGGGAAGTGAGTTTAGCCAAACCTGAGCAGCTCCTGTCACCGAGAATGGAAACAATAATAATCTGATTGCTTCCGGAGTCACGTTCGGTTGCCTTTGAGGTGTGTTTGTTGTGATTGTTGAAGTCTTTTGTTTGCACGATTCAATGCCCGGAATGTCTTCTCGGGGTCTGAGAGTCCTTCAAGTAGTTCTCCAGTCCTCGTAGAATTTCTAGGCATGCACCTGTGTACCCAGATCAACAACCGTCAAAATTTTCAATGAAAAAGTTGGTAGAGAGAAAACTGACTACAATAAGAATCTTTGTATTTCTGTCAATGGCAATTGATAATTCCGTTAACTCCCCGGCAACGGTGCAAAAATTTGATCACGCCCAACTATGCCTTATAAAAAGGACTCTGCGGACGTTGCAAATATAACCCGAGTATTACGCCCAGGGTCGAATCCACAGAGAGTTAACCTATCAACCGCTATCTTCAGACCCACTAAGTCTTCAGAACCGGCTTCTCAAATATTCAAATTCTCAGTTGAGTGTTCTTTAACAACTAGCTTGCAAGTAACTAATGGCTGTAACTAAATTAATAAGGTTGTAAACAATTATGAGAAAAAGCTAAGGCAATGATTTCCCCTATTGATGGAATCCCTTCTGTTTATGCTCATACAAATTTACCCACACATCTCTATCAATCATGAACGCTAATCTTACCGCAATTCTCTCCTGAGTAATCACAGTAATCTACTATTGCACTCTCCCGAGATACACTAGCTTACTTTATTTAGCACAATTCACTTAGATTACACCCAAGGCTTCGTTATCCCTAATCCCGCCTTTAAACCCGCAATTATAGATTCCTCTAATAATCTAGGAGTGGTGTTGTTCAACAATACCCTAAATATGCACTCTTTTCCAAGTTATGCACACTAAATAGGCACAGCTAATTGAGGATCCTGTCAATTAACTACAACGAACACGAAGTTGAACAAATAAAGATTAAACTAGCAATTTGTATTCACATAAACAAGAAGTTCATCACCCAATATGTTCCATCAAAGCCTTAGACAAGGAATTTAGCTACTCATGGCTATGGGAAAATAAACTAAGCTTGAATTCATCATAAAATCAAAAGAAAAGAAGAAAGATGTTTAGAGTATTTTCTCACAATGGTTTGCCTTGCTAAAAACCCTAAAAAATCAATACATGCCTCTCTTGGGCGAAGTCTAGTGTTTTAAATAGGTTTTAGGTCTAAAAATCCCGTAATTGACACTTTGGTCCCCGAAGTTTCTGCGCCTGCCGCGGTTCTGCCGCGGTCGCGGTAGAACCGCGGCCAAACACCCTCGCGGATTCTCACATCTTCTGCAGCTGCTTCCCACCGCGGTTCTGCCGCGGTCGCGGTGGAACCGCGGTGGATCCAGTACTCTGAATTCCTCGGCCTGTTTTGCCTGGTTCACTTGGGAATTTCACA
>NW_017699131.1:0-2525 GCF_001879085.1 Nicotiana attenuata | reverse complement strand
CTGTCTAACGCTTCAATCATGGTGGCCAGAGAAATGATTAGACATGGTTTCAGGCCAGGAAAAGGGTTGGGAAAAACCTTACAAGGAATATCTGAGCCAGTAACTCTACCCGCAACAGAAAAGTTCTTCGGAGTAGGCTTCCACCCTACCCCAGATGATGAGAAATGGGCTGAAGAAAGAAAGAAAGAAGGATGGGTTCTGCCACAGCCATTGCCATATCTCTACGATACTTTTGTCAAGACCAAGTATGGCAAAGAGAAGGATGACGAGTTGTTCACAGTTGAGGAAATCGAAGACATATGTGGAGCTATGAGGCAAATGCTTTATGAAACCAACATGGTCCAACCAGGAGAAGGGACTAGCACCGCTGAAATGCTCTATGTGGGGCCAGATGCTAAACTCAAAAACTGGAAGGCTACGCCATTCCCGATTAGGCGGGAGTCCCGGTAGACTAGCCCTGCCACCTTTTCTACATCTCGAGTTGTTTCAGGGTGTAGCTCGGGTGTCTTTTAGTTTCATGTCTTTTAAATTCCTGAATGTAAACCCTGTTATCTTTCCAATTCCAAGAAATGAAATCGATATTTCATCGTCCATCTTTCTTTTCTTTCTAATTTTGGATTGTTTTTCCTTTTTCATCTTTTCTTTTCAGTTATAATAATGCAGCTTTAAATAACATGACATGCTTGCGGACTCCATGCCCGGACTCAAACACGCTGTTTAATTGTGAAATAATGAATCAAGAACCGGAATATGATGAGGAAGAGGCTTTTAGGGAGATCAACCGAGAATTGGACCAATTCGAGAACAAACCTAAGCCAAACCTGAATGACACTGAACCGGTTAATTTAGGAACGGCCGAAGAAATAAGGGAAACCAAAATAAGCATTCACACAGATCAACACACTCGAGAAGCAATAATTCAGCTCCTGTTCGAATTTAAAGATGTGTTTGCTTGGTCGTATGACGACATGCCAGGGCTAAGTATGGACCTAGTGGTGCACAAATTGCCAATCTACCCTGATTGTCCTCCAGTACAGCAAAAGCAAAGGAAGTTCAAAACTGATATCAGTGATAAGATCAAAGAAGAAGTCACAAGACAGTTGAAGGCGGGGGTAATTAGAGTGGTCCGATATACCACGTGGTTGGCCAATGTGGTTCCAGTACCCAAGAAAGATGGGAAAACCCGGGTGTGCGTGGATTACCGAGATTTGAACAGGGCAAGTCCCAAAGATAATTTCCCGTTACCTAACATTCACATCCTTGTTGATAACTGCGCCAAACATGAAATACAGTCTTTCGTAGACTGTTACGCAGGATATCACCAAGTGTTGATGGATGAAGAGGATGCCGAAAAGACAGCTTTCACTACACCATGGGGAACCTACTGTTATCGGGTCATGCCGTTCGGGCTGAAGAATGCTGGGGCAACTTATATGAGAGCCATGACCACCATCTTCCACGATATGATGCATCAAGAAATAGAGGTGTATGTGGATGATGTAATCGTTAAATCCCGAACTCAGAACGATCACGTTCGAGATTTGAGAAAGTTCTTTGAACGGTTGCGCAAGTATGATCTGAAGTTGAATCCAGCCAAATGTGCTTTCGGAGTCCCATCGGGCAAGCTCTTGGGTTTCATAGTCAGCAGGAGAGGTATTGAGTTGGATCCAACAAAGATAAAGGCCATTCGAGATTTACCTCCTCCAAGAACTAAGAAGGAGGTGATGAGTTTATTGGGCAGGTTAAACTATATCAGTCGATTCATCGCTCAATTGACTACCACCTGTGAGCCCATATTCAAGTTATTGAAGAAAGATGCGGCTATCAAGTGGACGTCCGAGTGTCAAGAGTCCTTCGATAAAATCAAGGAATACTTGTCAAACCCTCCAGTATTGGTCCCACCAGAACGGGGACGACCTCTTTTCTTGTATCTGACAGTGTTGGAAAATTCTTTTGGCTGTGTCCTCGGTCAGCATGACATAACCGGAAGGAAAGAGCAGGCAATTTACTATCTAAGCAAGAAGTTTACTGGCTACGAGGCCAAATACACCTTGTTGGAAAGAACATGCTGCGCCCTGACGTGGGTTGCCCAAAAGCTGAGACATTATCTTCAAGCCCATACCACCTATCTAATAACCAGGTTGGATCCTTTGAAATACATATTCCAGAAACCGATGCCCACTGGGAGGTTGGCAAAATGGCAAATCTTGCTCACTGAATTTGACATAGTCTATGTTACTCGCACGGCAGTGAAAGCCCAGGCTTTGGCGGATCATTGGCTGAAAACCCGGTCGACGAGAATATCAACCGTTAAGCACCTATTTCCCAGATGAGGAAGTAAACTCGGTGGAAGCCATCTCTGAGGACACTCGGGCTTGGAAAATGTTCTTTGATGGAGCAGTAAATGCGAGAGGTGTAGGTATTGGGGCGATCTTAATATCACCCAATGGCCAACACTACCCGGCTACAGCCAGGCTCCGTTTCTTTTGCACAAACAATACAGCTGAGTATGAAGCCTGCATCAT
>NW_017699130.1:0-2525 GCF_001879085.1 Nicotiana attenuata | reverse complement strand
TTATTGCAATTTCGTGAAAAATTGTGACGTTGGTGAATTGAAGTATTCAAGTCTTCACGTCTTCCACGACCTCTTACCCGTCCTGCTGCTCCTATTATTCTTGATAGTGATAACCCTTGTTTTCAATTTTCCGATAGTGAATTTTGCCATAATGTTGCATCAGGTGAACAATTAAATGAAGAAGTTATGAATGCTCTTTATCCTAATCAAACTATCTTAGAAAATGATGAGGAAAATGAGGATGTAGATGAAACCCAACCGGATTTAGATGATACACCTACTAGTCCTGTTAATAACCCAACTGATGCCCCGCCCGACCCACCTGTAGAAACTCCTACTTTTAATAGACAACCTTCTAAACGCCTAGAAACATCAATAGTTTGGAATTTTTTTACTCAAGTAAGAGAACAAAATAAGGCTAAGTGTAAAACTTGTGGGAAATTGCTGGCGTATAAATATACTGGAGACCGTAGCGGTACGGGTAGTTTGGCTAGGCACATACAAACACACCCTAGAGATAAAGTTAAATATTTACAAATGAAAGCGCAGCAAGAGGGGACAAGTGTAGATACTGCGGTTAACCCTAGTACAGGTTCAAATCTAGTTCAACCAGGAATTAACACTATGACCGGTGGTATTTTATGTTACGATCCTAATAAAGATCGTGAAGAATTAGCAAAGATGGTTACCGTTATGTGCTTACCATATACTTTTCCTTCTAACCCTAATTTTGTGCATTATATTAGAAAAGTTTTTAATCCTACTTATAAAGGTTGGCCTCGCGCAACAGTTAAGAGCGATATTTATAAATATAAACATGAATATGAACAATATTTGCGGTATTTATTTACTCATATAACTAATCGGACTTCTATTACTACTGATATTAGTAGAAGTAATAATGATTGTGATTATCTAACTGTTACAAGTCATTGGATAGATGAGGAGTGGATAATGCAAAAACGCATTATTGCGTATAGAATAATTAATTCACGTCACACAAGTAAGTTTATTGCTAACACTGTTGCAGATATTTGTAGATATTTTTGTATTAGAGATAAAATAATGGCAATTTCTATGGATAATGTTTCTAGTAACACTAGTGCTATAGGCATACTTACAACAACTCCTGCATTTAGTAATTGTTTCCATGTGAGATGTATTTGTCATATTTACCATTTAATCGTCGGTGATGGTATGAGAATTTTAAATTTAGAAATTGAAAAGGTTAGAATGGCTCTTAATTGGCTTTTTTATTCAAACCGTAGAAGTAGACTTAGAGAGTACTTTAAAAAATGTGATGAATTTGGCCTTAGAGAAAGAAAGGTTCCTAAACCTTGTCCAACTAGATGGAATTATATGTACGAAAGTTTAGTAGTTGCATATGAATATAGAAACCCAATTAATGCAACGTTTAATGCTTGTGTTGGTGGTGAAGATGATGATGAAATCCTTACAAATCAAGATTGGACGAATATTAAAATTCTTATAGATTTTTTAGAACATTTTCAAATTGCTACAAATGCATTTTCTGGACAATATTATCCTACTATTTCAAATTGTTTAGTTTATATTGCACCACTATGTGATTTGTTTGTTGAATTTTCGGAGGGTGGGGAAATTTATAAACTTGCTATAAATGCAATGAAAGAAAAGTTTAAAAAATATTTTTCCCTATCCCCCCTATTTATGGTGTTGCTGCAATGTTAAATCCTACAATGAAATTAGGAGGTCCTCACTTTTGATACTCAAATATTTATAAGGCTTTTGATCTTTCAGTTGAGGAATTTTCTACACTTGCAGAGGCAAAAGCCTCAATTAAAATAAATGCTCAAACAATTTATAATGCTTATCAACTTGCGTTAGATCATGCTAGGCCAAATGTTCCAACTCCTACTTCGTCTAGTTCACAATCATCTAAAAGAGCTGCGGGCCTAAAAGCACTTAAATCTTGGACGGAGTTTAGGGGTTCTCAAGGTGATAATTTTGATGAGACTTCACATCTAAATGAGCTTCAAGTTTATTTGTCGCAGGGACTTGAAAAGGAGAATCCAGACGGCACCTTTGATCTTTTGGAATGGTGGAAGGCAAGGGAAAAACATTTTCCGGTTCTTGCAAGGATGGCTCGGGATATTTTATCTATTCAAGCTTCAACAGTTGCATCAGAGAGCGCTTTCAGTCAAGCAAGACTTCAAATAGGTGATCATAGAGCGTCTATGAGGGAGAGCTTGGAAAAATCAGTACTATTCAGAGATTGGATCCGCTCGGAAAGAAAAAACTTTGGACTTGCAGAATCACAACCGGAGATAGACGAAGCTTATGAAGAAATGATAGCGGAACTTGCGGAGGATGCTGCTTCGCCCGGAAGCGGTGATGAACAAGCTTCTTTTCCGCCACCACCAACAGAACCTCCTCCGAACCTTGAAGGATTTATGAGATTTGTTAGAGATACAATGTAGATTATGGTGTAACTTGTACTTTGGCATATCTTCTTTAGTTTTTTTCCTTTTAATGGTGGTATTAGT
>NW_017699129.1:0-2525 GCF_001879085.1 Nicotiana attenuata | reverse complement strand
CCAAAATGGTATTAGTGCCTCAATGACATCTGTTCTTGGCTTGATTTTTAACAAATCTACGAGACCGCCCAGGCTTTTGATCACAGTATCTCTGCTTCCTTTTCCCAAGTCATGCCACCACATATGGAGTTTCAAAGAGATCTCGCTCAGGACTGAGAAGGTTTCGATGTCACTTGAATTCATCCTGCATATTTATTTTAGGGGAATGTAATGACTTATTTTGAAAAATGGCTATTTATGCAAAAATTCTTTACTTAGAAAATAAGGACTTGGATTTGCAAATACGGCCTTTCAGCACTTCTGGAAGGAAGATTTTAAGGTTGTTCCTGCAAACCATTTGAGAATGACTCAGGGTGGCTATTCTTGCAAAAAACGGCCTTCCGGCGTCCTTTTGGGGACATTCGGCTTATTTTTGTAAAACAAGAGTGGCATCACCCAATTTATTTGACAAAAATTAAAATTTTGGTATTTTTTCGGCTATTTTTGCAAAAGGGTGAGGTTGGACCCGATGAGGGTTGCCTACGTATCTCACATCCGGTGAGAATCAAACCGGCGTAGTTCGGTCAGATTGCCAAAGTCAAAAGTATATTTTTGAACAACAATTTTCTTTCTATTTTCCAAATACTTTTCTTTTTTTTTTTCATTTTTCAAAAATCCGGCAGCATTTCGGTACTATTTGGGCGTTTGGTTTCTCACAACAAATGGTTACCCTCCCTTAGTCCTAACACTGCTTATTTTTTTATAATTTTCTCTCATTTAGACGAGCCGGTCAACATGCAAATCCAAGCAAATAAATGCGCAAGTAGCACGTAAGATGCATCAGGATGGTCAATTTGTTTCAGGTCACCTGTCCTAGACGGACCCAACCCCTGTGTTGAGTCCCCTAAGTCAAATGCACATGATGCAAACAAACGTCCTACTAGGGATCCGGCATGTGGTTTTGTTCTTCTAGGCTTAACCCTAGGTTTATTGGTCTAGACCTGGCTTACCCGAGCGGACAACTCGAGCCGAGGGGGAGGCAGCGTACCGGGGATACAGAAGCTCCGTCGGCTTTGCAACTTATCCAAACCTCGTTCTAAATGGGAAAAGACTCTAAACAGAAGAGAAGCTACACGAAGTGCACCCTTCTCCATGATGTAGATGACTCAGAAAGAGGAAGGGAATCGCGACAGTTTATATATACAATTTCAACAAATATCAAAGCGGTAAAACATTTAGCACATATAGCATGGAACATGTAGAAAAATCAAATAAAGCCAAATATAACAATTGTACTAAGCTCGAATTCTTGAACCCTGAACCGAAATTCTGGGTTCGTGTCCCCAGCAGAGTCGCCAGAGCTGTCACACCTCTTTTTTACACACCCACCCCGAAGGATAAATGTATAAGGGAGTTTTTCCATTTAAAGTGACATTATTCGAAATGGGATTATTTATTTATTTTTAGAGTCGCCACTTGGGATAAGATTGGCTTTTGGTGTCCCAAGTCACCGGTTTAATTTAAATCCCAAATCGAGGAAAAATTCGACTTCCCAATTGGAGTCTGCGAACCAGAAATTCTGAATAAGGAATTCTGTTGACCCGAGGGAAGGTGTTAGGCACCCCCGGATCCCGTGGTTCTAGCACGGTCGCTTAAATTATTATAAATGGCTAAAATCTGATTTTTATACACGTTTAAACCTATAGTGCAATTTTTCAAGATTATTTGCCGCTTTTAATTATTTTTTACGAAAGTGAACGCCGTTTAAGAGCGTGCCTTTGGATCACGTCACATGAAATGCACCCGGATCCTCAACACCTCTTATTCAACGTTTTAGGATTTGGATTTGGGTTGCGCGAAATGCGTACCCGTATTTAAGAAGGTAAACTTATTAAAACGTGCCTATAGCGACTAGCGGATTATCATCTTTGCAGGGAAAACCGTGAAATTCGCTAAACGGCACGTCCCGAATTCTAAGCATGTTATTATAAGCAACTAATGAGGGCCTCGCTATCTATGCAATTTTATTTAGCGAGGTTCATCTCGTTTTATTATTTTATGGCTAACCTAAAGTAGACTAAGATTTTCTATTCATTTCCGTCTTTAAAGGGGCCTAATTAATTCACATTTATAAATTCGGGTCTCGAATTCAAGTCCGAATTCAAACAAAAGGGGAAACCCTCTTAATTCGAACCCGCCACCTAATTCGAAACCTAAATTTTATTTGCAAATTATTCCCCGTATTCCTATGTATATCTTTGAAAAAGGATTTTTTAACTTGAAGCATTTGTTGGGCCTTGAAACGTGAGATTTCCAGCATTCACTGGGCCTTAAAAGGAATCCAGGAATAAGAAATAAATAGTTTGTTCTATGAACTGTTATAGCGCAACTGGGCCTCAGTGTGAGCCCAATTGGCAGGAGACTCCCGCAATAGGTAGATGGGTAAATACCAGTCCACAAATACTAGGATGATTCTTGTATAACTGGGCCTAGCTTGCACCACCCAAATGTTATATTGGGCCCAGCATCAAATTCGAACATATTCT
>NW_017699128.1:0-2525 GCF_001879085.1 Nicotiana attenuata | reverse complement strand
ACTGGAGCATAACAGATAAGGAAATAATTCAAACATAGTAGGCACAGAGTAAACAATTAGGGCTAGGTCATAACGTTCTAATTAAGGAAATAATATAAGAATCAATTAACAGTATAGTTAGCCATGTAATAAGGCAAGAAGTAAACTAAAGTCAGCAATCAGTAAAGAATATTACCATAGGAAATCAGTAAAGGGTATCAATCACAGAAAATTAGGGATTCAACTAGAAATAGTACTGATTAGAGGAAATTAACACAAATTTCTGTCAATAGACAAAGTAAACATAATATAGGCGGGAGAAGCAAAATCAGAAACCCTATTGAGCATAAGGGGGGTAGAAAATCACAGAGACTCAGAACATATGCATGAGAAACAGACACACGCACAAATCAGACGAGCAAATAAGCAAAGACAGTCTCACAAACCAAGATTAAAATGAAAAATTAGGGTTCTTAACATAGTTAATCAGATAAAAGGAAAAACTTAAATAAACCGTTTAAACATAGTAAAAATCATAGAATAATACTGAAAATCAGAGGAAAAGTCATCTTGAAAAGGGGTTAAGAAACCCTAGTTTTGAAGACGAGGAGGCATTTTTTTTTTTAAAAAACATTGGAGAGATTATCATCGAAAACAACAAAATAACTCAGAATACTCTTAGATCTGTTACAGATCCAAGAAGTCAAGAGATAAATTAGGGTTTCAGAGAGAGATAACCCAAAGATGGAGAGATTCCGGCTTAGAAGCCATGGATCTTAGCCGGAGAAATAGAAAGGTCTTACTCAGACGGGCCAAGGTGGCCTGAGAATGGCAAGAACAGACTGTAGGTGTGAGTTGAATAGTCACTAGTCCCTTGAGGACCTCAGGGTAGAAAGAATTCGGCATGGGGGGAGCCACGGAGGCTAGGGGTGGTGGTGGAACCACCATTAATACTGGCGAGCCAACGGCCGGCGAGTAGTAGCCATGGTTTAGCAAAGAGAGCTTGAGAGAGAAAGAAAGGGTGTGACGGCGGGGAGTGATGAGAGAATGAGAGAAAATGAGGGTTTGGTGGTGGGGGGGGGGTAGACTATTAGGTTAATTATGGAAAGGGGGATCTGGACTGTTGATTAGAATTGATCAACGGTCCAGATTGAACCAGGGATTGGGTCGGGTAATTTTGATGTATTGGGGTTTGGGCTGTTTTAATTGGGTTGTGGTCTGATTCAATTAGGCTAGAATTGAAATGAAATTGGCTATTTGTTAAATACCCAATTAAATTAAATAAGACAATTTACAAAAATAGCTGGTAATTATACAAAATGGATTTCATGTATAGAATATAGTTAAAAATGATTACTTAGTATTTAAAATATAAATTATTAATTTCCGGTCAAAAAATAGTATAAAATCATATGCTTGGGCTATAATTGCAAAGTTATTGCAATTGTAGCCAAACGATGCCAATTTGGCTAATTATGAAATAATTTGGTTTAAATAGGACCAAAAATAATAAATGAAATCAAGAAATGCTTTTGAAATCATTTGTAATGCCATTTTGTAATTATTTATTGGAAATATAATGCTGGGTAAATTAATAAAAATATAAGAAAATTGTGGAAAAATATCAATTGCTAATCAATGCATGATTCTGAAGACATATATGCAATTTGAAATATATTTTGGGAAAAATTAGGTATCAACAGCTGCCCCTCTTTACCCGGAAAGGATGAAAGAGTTTGTCGGATAAAGATATGATGGCCAATTTTGACCGAGCGAAACGGTTCGAGAGATTAGGCCGCACCCTGGCTTCTGAGCTGCCTACATATCCCTGGTTTTATAGGAATCAGGCCGTATGTAGTTCCGGATTCATCGGCGAAGTATACCGATGAAGTCATTACAATAACGGATGCAACATCTAGGGCCGGATGAATGAACAGTTTTATGGAAGAGGTTAGGTTTGATATGGTCGGGAGAACTGGAGCAGGATCTCTCCTGCTGGGATAGCCGTTGCTCAGACCATGATGTCCTGGGCCATGAATTGTTTGATGTCCTCGGATGGTTAGGGATGACGTCCTCAGACCATGATGTCCTGGGCCATGAATTGTTTGATAAGAGGTTCGCAGGCCATGAATTGATGTTCTTGGGCCATGAGGATGGTGCCTCTGAACTATGATGCCTTTGAATAATGATATGCAAAATTGAGAGAGATCCCCAGGCCATGACATGATGTCTTCCAGCTATGAGGATGATGCTATTAGACTATGACGCCTTTGGACAAGTTGGCGATATTTCAGCCCATGAAGTGCAGTAATATGATGTTAACAAGAGAGGGCTTAGTCTTGTGAAATGGAGGGCAGAGCTTAGCCCGATCGAAAAACAAATAAGTAGTACTAGAAATAGAGCAATATTTGTGCGAAAAGGGATAGCTCTTAGTCGCATGCGAAGGCAGGGACTAGCCTCATGCACATGTGGAGGTAGAGATTAGCCTCATGCAAATAGGGCGGCAGGGATTAGCCTCATGCAAATAGGGAGGCAAGGATTAGCCT
>NW_017699127.1:0-2525 GCF_001879085.1 Nicotiana attenuata | reverse complement strand
CATTTATTAAGGTGATTTAAATCACTTATTTTAACCTAAAAAGAAAAAAAATGACTATTTTTTGTTCAAATTTCCAATTTAAAACAAACGGCCAGTTTTGCCGTTACGGCCTTTCAGCACTTCGGGGAGAAGATTTTACGGCTGTGCCTAGCTAACCGTTGAAATTGACTCAGGGTGGCTGTTCTTGCAAAACCAGCCTTCCGGTGCCCCTTGTGGGGACATTCGGCTTATTTTAAACAAGAATGGCATCACCCGACTTATTCATGACGAAATTAAAAATTTTGGCATTTTTGGCTATTTTTGAAAAAAGGGAGGTTGGACCCGACGGGGGTTGCCTACGTATCTCACATCCGGTGAGAATCAAACCTGCGTAGTTCGGGCAAATAAAACTGACTATTTTTGAAAACAAGACTCTTTTTGTTTTTGTTGGCAAATACACTATTTCTGAAAGCAAGATTCTTTTTTATATTTTCTTTTTCAGTGGCAAATAAACAAACTAATTTGAAAATAAAACTCTTTTTTGTTCTTCTTTTCCATTGGTAAACAAAACAAACTAAAAAACTACTTTTCTTCTTTTTCTTTTATTTTCTCAAAATCCGGCAGCATGTCGGCACTACCTGGACATTGGTTTTACTAGTATAGGTAATTAACTCTCTACACTGCTATTTTCTTTTTTTCTCTTTTTGTTTTTCCCATTTTTCCCAGATATTCAAAGCCGGTCAGCATGCGAGTCCAAAACAGATAAATGCACAAGTAGGATGCATCAGGATGGTCCATTATTCCGGGTACACCTGTCCTAGACGGACCCAACCCCTGTGTTGAGTCCCCTAAGCCAAAATGCACGTGATGCAGATAAGCGTTCCTACTAGGGATCCGGTATGAGGTCAAGTTATTCTAGGTTCAAAACCTGGGTATAGGTTCTAGACTGTGTACCCGAGCAGACAATCCGAGTCGAGGAGGGGGCTACGTACCGGGAACCAAAAGGCCATTCGGCTTAGTAATTTGTCCGACCTCTTTCTTATTTCAAGGTATGACACTAACATAATTGGGAGTCTCGACTAGCGAGCACATCCCCGGAGGTGAGAAGAGAAGGGTTTCGGCACAGTTTATATACAGTTCAGATAATATCAAAGCGGTAAAGCATTTAGCACATTTAGCATGAAACATGTAGGAAAATCAAATAAAGCCAAACATAAGAATTATTCCAAGCTCGAATTCTTAAATCCTGAACCGAAGTTCTGGGTTTGTGTCCCCAGCGGAGTCGCCAGAGCTGTCACACCTCCTTTTCTTACTACACCCGTGAGGGCGTAAAGGAGTTTTTCCACTTAAAGGACAATCAGAACAAGCTTTATTATTAAGATTCAGAGTCGCCACTTGGGAGATTAATGGTGTCCCAAGTCACCGGTTGAATCCCGAACCGAGGAAATTATGACTCTGTTAACAGTCCGCGAACCAGAAATTCGAGTAAGGAATTCTGTTAACCCAGGAGAAGGTGTTAGGCATTCCCGGGTCCGTGGTTCTAGCACGGTCGCTCAACTGTCATATTTGGCTTATTTATCTGATTTTACAACATGCTTTAATCTGTGCTTTTTAATCGCTTTTATTATTATTTTTTTAAAGAGAATTGCAACGTTGCGAAAACATGTCTCGGACCGCGTCACATAAATGCACCCGCGATTTTTGATACATTTTGACTTCGTTGAGATTTGGATTTGGGTCACATAAATGCGCACCCGAGATTAGGAAGGTGATGTTATTAAAAGACGCGCTTAAAGAGGCTAACGCGTTATTATCTTTGGGGAAAGCCGTGAAATTCGCTAAAAGGCTCATCCCGAAGTCTAAGTATTGTTGTGTTTATCGAGGGCCCCGCAATTTGTTCGTTTTGTTTAGTCGAGGCTCATCTCGTTCTAGTATTAAAGGCAAACCTAAAGTAATCTACAATTTTCTATTTTAATTTGTCTCAAAAAAAACAAAGGAAAGGCCCTAATTAATTAGCAATGTTACTAAACCATCATTGAAAGTATTACATCACAATATTAAATCAAAATGCTTTAATAATCAATATAAGATCTCCAGCAGACTGGGCTTCAAAACAGCCCAAAAAAGGAGAATGGTTTAACCTTGCAAAGGGGGAAAGGGCTGTCTAACATTGGGCTTTAAACAGATTCATGCCCAGGTCTGTTCAAACAGAGGCTGTTACGTTTGGGCTCCTAAATGAGCCCAGATCTTATGCTGATGCTGTTTGAATCTCAACCTACTGATTTTAACTCACAACAGCCTTAATTATTGGTGAACATGTAACCATTTCTAAATTCATGCTAATTTCAACATGCTAACTTTTATACTTGAATTGAATATGTAGGTGAGTAATTAGACTATTTACTGTGTTTAAACTACAAAGCAAGTTCGATCTAACATTAACACAACCCAGCTGTTTGTTCTAAATTCAACTTCTAATCAGTAGCTTATTGAATTAACACATGAGAGCAAGCTATGCTATATTAAGCTAACGCCAGATATTCAAA
>NW_017699126.1:0-2525 GCF_001879085.1 Nicotiana attenuata | reverse complement strand
TGGCATCATGTGAGGCTTGTGGTCGCATTCGGAGTGGCTTATTGCCTGAGCAGTTCGTACTGGGTAAGGTGAGATTGTGGGATTTAGGATCAGTGCAATCTGATTATATGAAGTATATTAAGGAGCGAAGATCGTTATTTGGTTCAGAATGTGGTAATGTTTCTTGTCAGAAGTATAGACTCGATGATTGGTTGACTCGGCAGTTGATTATGAATTTCGGCATCTCATCCGTCGTGGCGGTATTGTAATAGTTAGAGTAAGACCTATGTAGGTCATGAGGTGCAATGGGAGCATCAGATTCGTGGAATTTCGATTAATTCAAACAGAAATGTTATTGTGGTCCTATGAGTAAAGTGATGCAAAGTGTGAATTCAGCAGAGTTATGCAGTCATGTTTGAGTACAGCGTATAGTGATTGATACGGTGATCGTATGTTGGAAACAGGCCTGGCATAGAATTCCGGATGTTGGAATTGGGCTCTAAGGCTTAATTGCTTGAATAAAAGGGAGTATCTTCAGAACTTATCGAGCTAATGTGCTCAACTGAGTTGTGATAGCACGGGAAGGTGCTTGAGGTGCTAAACAGTGATTTCAGACTACTCCAGTGTAGTTCTCAGCACGTTCGAGGACGAACGTATGTTTAAGTGGGAGAGAATGTAACGACCCGACCGGTCGTTTTGAGCCCTAGCGCGTCGTTCAGCAGTCTGAGGCCATGAGCAGCTTCATTTCAGGTATTGTGACTTGTTCGCAGGGTCGGAATTTAAATTCAGGAAGATCGTAGTTAAATTTAAATGAAAATTCTCATTTGAGAAGCTTAAAGTTGAAAGAATGAACTAGGATTGGATTTTTGAGTAAACGACCTCGGCATCAGGATCTGAAGGTTCCAGCAGGTTCGTATGATGATTTCGGACTTGGGCGTATGCCCGGTTCGGGTTTTGGATAACCCGGGAGCGTTTTGGCGCCTATTGAGGAAGTTAGCATTTTAGAAGAAATTTCATAAGTTTGGCTTGAAGAGCATTTCAGTGTTATCGATGTCCGTTTGGGATTCCGAGACTGTGAATAGCTCCGTATGGTGATTCTGGAGTTGGGGGCGCGATCGGAAGTAAATTCGTAGGTCCGTAGGTCATTTTGGAGCCATTTGGCTAAAGATAGAAATTTGAAGGTTTTTGAGAAGTTTGACCGGAGGTTGACTTTTTGATATCGGGGTCGGAATCCGATTCCGGAAGTTGGAGTAGGTCCGTAACGTCAAATGTGACTTGTGTGCAAAATTTGAGGTCAACCGGACGTGATTTGATAGGTTTCGGCATCGGATGTGAAAGTTAGAAATTTCAAAGTTCATAGAGATGAATTTTGGCGCGATTCGTGATTTCGACGTTGCTTGATGTGATTTGAAGCCTCGACTAAGTCCATGATATGTCTCCAGACTTGTTGGCACGTTCGAACGGGGTCCTTTGTGTCTAGTTTCTAGAAAAGTAAACCATTCATGATTTGGATTTGTGTACAAAAAGTTATGGCTGTTACACTACAGGGTGTCCGGGAAGATGATGAAGAAAGTTGTGTTACACATGGGATGACTTTGACAGATTATATCTAGAAATCTATAAGGAAATGGTAAATTACCAACACGTGAAAGATGTTGATCTTTGAGTCTAGTTTTCAGAACATTAAACCATTTGTCATTTGGAGTTGTGTGCAAAGAGTTATGACTATTCTACTAGAGGCTGTCCGGAAGGCTGGGAAATTGTTCTCCGCGATCGCGAAGCTCTTTCCGCGATCGCGAAGAGTAAATTTTGGGCTGGAAAAATTGTTCTCCGCGATCGCGGAGCATTTTTCGCGATCGCGATGAGTAAATACCTGGGCAGAATGGTATTTTAGCGGGTTTAGCTCATTTTTCTTCATTTCTTCAAAGCATGGACGATTTTTTGGAGAGCTTCAAGAAGGGATTTCGTCATCTATGTTAAGGTAAGTTACTCCTACTCACTTTCAAGTTAAATACAAGATTATATCATGGAATTAGACATGAAAATTGTGGGAAAATTGGGATTTTTGGAAGAAACCTAAAACCTTGATAAATTGGATTTTATCACGAATTTGAGCATGGAATTAGGAGTAAATTATATATTTGAGCTAGTGAAGCTATGGGTAGAGTATATCTTCGAGAAATTTTGGAATCCGGGCACGTGGGCCCGAGGGCGTTTTGGTCAACTTTTCGTTCGGGGTTATGAATTGTTACAAATTGGGTTGTAAAGTTTAATTGAACATATATTAATGGATTTGTATAATCATTGGCTAGTTTTGGAGCATTTTACGTTGGTGCAAGTCTTCGGAAGAATGTAGAATGCCGGTTATGAGTCTTCGGAGCGAGGATGAGTCTCCTTTCTAATCTTGTGAGGGGGAATTTACCCCATAGGTGAGTTAAATTGGTTATGTGCTCCTATTTGTGGGGGCTACGTACGCACGAGGTGACGAGAGTCCGTGCGTAGCTACTATTATGCTATTGTTCGGGTAGTCTAGGACCCAAAAAAAA
>NW_017699125.1:0-2526 GCF_001879085.1 Nicotiana attenuata | reverse complement strand
TTCAAGTGTTGGAAATCAGGCGCCCACCTGGAGAACAAAGGGAAAGCAGTTCAAGTTTTGGAAATCAGGCGCCCACCTGGAGAACAAAGGGAAAACAATTCAAATATTAGTAATCAGACGCCCACCTGGAGAACAAAGGGAAAGCCATTCAAGTGTTGGAAATCAGGCGCCCACCTGGAGAACAAATGGAAAGCCATGTGTTGGTAATCAGGCGCCCACCTGGAGAACAAAGGGAAAGCAGTTCAAGTTTTGGAAATCAGGCGCCCACCTGGAGAACAAAGGGAAAGCGGTTCAAGTTTTGGAAACCCACCTGGAGCACAAAGGGAAAGCAGTTCAAGTTTTGGAAATCAGGAGCCCACCTGGAGAACAAAGGGAGAGCAGTTCAAGTGTTGGAAATCAGGCGCCCACCTGGAGAACAAAGGGAAAGCAGTTCAAGTCTTGGAAATCAGGCGCCCACCTGGAGAACAAAGGGAGAACAGTTCAAGTTTTGGAAATCAGGCGCCCACCTGGAGAACAAAGGGAAACAGTTCAAGTCTCAAGGAAAAACAGTGCAAATGTTGGTAATCAGGCACCCGCCTGGAGAACAAAGGGAAAACAATGCAAGTTTCAGAGGAAAGGAATACAATTCAAGTTCAGCAATCAGGTGCCCACCTGGAAAACAAAGGGAAAACAAGTCAAGTTTCGGATGAAAGGAAGATAATTCCAATGCTGGTAATCAAGTGCCCACCTGAAGAACAAAGGGAAAGCAGCAATGTTCAAAGGAAGACGGCTCAAGTTCAACAATCAAGCGCCCACCTGGAGAACAAAGGGAAAGCACCTCAGAATACAATTCAAGTCGGCAATAAAGGAAGCTCACCTAGAGAGTACAAGTCAACAGAGCGGCAGAAACTGCAAGATAAAGTTTGAAGAAATGTAGATAGGATTCTTGTAATTCATAGATCATAGTTTAGTCTAGCTTCTTTTATTTTGTCTTGGTGTAATAAGGAGTTCAGCAAGCAATAGCAGCAGCAGCAGCAGCAGTGAAATCATAGCTTCCTGGTAGTCCCAGCTACCGAAACTTCCCGAACTACACTGACCTGATTCCTTTATAGCCAAGGATATGTAGGCAACCTCGGAAGCAGGGTGCGGTCAAATCTTTCAAAAATGCTTCCCACGGAGTATTCAAACGGGCAAAAATCGCTCGTATCCGCTCACTTTATCTTTGCATGAAAACTCTTCGTGTTTCCGAGCAAAGAGGGGCAGCTGTGAGCACATGATTTTTGCCCGATACGAAATACTCATACAGAATCCCAAAGAAATAGATTTTTCTTTTAATTATTTGCCGTTTTAGGAATTTTTGTAGAATTTTCTTAATTATTTGCATTTTTCTGTGCATGTTCAATTTTTATTTAAATCACGAAAATACAAAAATACTCTGCATTTGCATTTAGGATTTATTTTTTTTATATTTTTAGGTTAATTAGTAAATTAGTTATTTTATAAAAATAAAAAATCACAAAAAATGACTCACTTTGCATTTTTAACCTTTTAATTTTAAATTTGGTAGTTCTTCTTTTAATTTAGGAGTTAATTAATTTTTATAAATATTATAATGAGTAATTAGCTTAATTTGGTAAATTATTTTAATTTAAGAGGTAATTTGGTTTGTTAATTTATTAAATTGAAAAAAAAGAAGAAAAAAACAATTGAAAATTGAAAAGAAAAAGAAAAGCAAATAAGAAAGGTTGTGATTTTGGGCCAATTTGGCACAGCCCAATTAATTTCCCCCAGACCCGTCCAGATCCGGCCCAAACTCCAACCCATACCCGGTCCAAACCCTTCAGGTCTCAAGACGACTTAAACGAAGTCGTTTTGAGTTCATTTAGTTTAAACAAATCCGGGCCCTTCATTTGCTTTCATCCAACGGCCCTGATGCTTCCCCCATTTTCATTTAAAACTGTCCAAACACCATCCAAACAACCTAAGACTCAGTTCAGTTCACCTCCATCTCCCTCAGACCCAAAACCCTAGCGCCGCCTTGAAACTCTTCACCATCTCCGGCCGGCGGCGGGCCCCAATCCACCCCAAATTAACCTCACACAATCCTCTCCATCCCCTCATCCCAAATTCCTAACTCGTTTCCTTCAAACCATCACCAAGTTTCTCGAATCTCAGATCTAAGGTCAACACCCCAAACCCTAAAATCCCCAAATCTCCCAAGTCTTCAAGCTTCAATGAACGATTAGGGTTGAAATTGGTGTTATTCGTCTGTTCTCAACGAGAACACGCGATTGATGCCAATTTCAGCTCAAAATCGATAATGTTGAAGGTCTAGTCAAGCCCACTGTCAATCTACCTATTCTAGGTATTTTTCCGGCCATTTTTCTTTCTTTCGTCCTTCGCTTTATTCTCATCCTCATCTCCTTCTGATTCTTTCTTGTTTTTTTTTTGTTTTTCAATCGCTTCTGTGTGCATGTTAATTTCAAGTTTATTTTAGTCAACATGTTTTAGTTCATTTGATTTTATTGTTTGATTGTTGCTTAAATT
>NW_017699124.1:0-2526 GCF_001879085.1 Nicotiana attenuata | reverse complement strand
TCTTGCATGAGGCTAAGCCCTGCCTCCATATTTGCATAAGGCTAAGCTCTGCCTTCCATTTGCATGGGACTAAGCCCTGTCCCGAATCTTGCATGAGACTGCGCTCTGTCTCCATCTGCATGAGGCCAAGCCCTGCCTCCATATTTGCATGGGATTAAGCCCTGTCCCGAATCCTGCACGAGGCTAAGCACTGCCTCCAAATCTGCATGAGGCTAAGCTCTACCTTCCATCTGCATGGGACTAAGCCCTGTCCCGAATCTTGCATGAGAATAAGCTCTGTCTCTATCTGCGTAAGGCCAAGCCCTGCCTCCATATTTGCATGGGACTAAGCCATGTCCTGAATCCAGCACGAGGCTAAGCACAGCCTCCAAATCTGCATAAGGCTAAGCTCTGCCTTCCATTTGCGTGGGAATAAGCCCTGTCCCGAATCTTGCAGGAGGTTAAGCTCTGCCTCCTATTTGCATAAGGCCAATCATCACCTTTATTTTCCGAGACTAAGCACTGTCTCTCCAGCACTATTTATTTGCTCCTCTTTCGGGCTAAGCTCTACCCTCAACCTCACAAGACTAAGCCTTGTGTTGTTGATTTTAGCATCATATTATTGCATCTCATGGGCTGACATATCGCCAATTTGTCCAAAGGCATCATTGTCTAATGGCATCATCCTCATAGCCAGAAGACACCATGCCATGGCCTGAGGACCTCTCAAATTTGCATATCATTATTCAAAGGCGTCATGGTTCGGAGGCACCATTTTCATGGCCCAAGAACATCATTTCATGGCCTGCGAATCCCCCACCGAACAATTCATGGCCCAGGACATCATGGTCTAAGAACGTCATCATCAACCGTCCAAAGACAACGTTTCATGGTCTAAAGGGAATTTGCATCATCTATATACTCGTATGCATTGTGTTTTAAATTTTGCCGGTAATCCAGGAGGTAACCGTTCTTCGAACAGGAGCAGCCTTTGCTCGGATTTTTGCTCGTACCATTTTTACTTTGCCATTATAACCGATTCTGATCAATTATCCACCTTACACTGTGATATCCAGCTATCCGCCCTATAATACATCTGTTACACTCCAGACTCACAACCATAACTCCATCCGACATTACCCTTCACAAAAGAACCTTTGCTGAAACTGGCCATCATTCCTATAACAACTCCATCGGCTTCATTCACCGGTGAGTCCAGAACTACACATGGCCTGATTCCTATAAAGCCAGGGATATGTAGGCAGCTCAAAGACCAGGGTTCGGCCTCTATTTTTTTAAACATCCCAATCGGTCAAAATTGGCCATCATTTCTTTACCCGAAATCTCTTTCATCCTTCCCGGGTAAAGAGGGGTAGCTGTTGATACCCAAACATTTTCCTAGAATATTTTTTTATAAATGCATATATACCTCCAAAACGATGCATTAGCATCAATTAATATTTTTCCATAATTTATGCATTTTTAAGGGTTTTAATTAATTAACTCCAACATTTTTATTTATGCAAACAATTACTAATTGCATCACAAATAATTTCATAATAATTTTTTGGTTTAATTTTATCATTTTTATTTGTACTAAGTTTTAATTATTTCACAAATAGCCATATTTGCATTTTTTTGGGTTATAATTACAATAACTTTGCAATTATAGCCCATGCATGCATTAGTACATTTTCATGAAGAAAGGGAAACGCCCGTTATGGAAAAACGAAGAGTTTTTTATCAAGCTCCCTTTCAAGAAAAATGAAAATATCAATCCGACAAAAGCCAGTAATTCAGGGATGAATCCAGATCATCATCAGCTTGCAAAGAAAGAATGTGAAGAACTTTTGGAATTTGATCTGATAGAGCCATCAGATTCACAATGGGCATGCGAAGCATTTTATGTCAACAAAAGAGCTGAGCAAACAAGAGGAAAACTCAGGTTAGTCATCAACTACCAGCCACTTAACCATTTCTTCCAAGATGATAAGTTCCCTATCCCAAATAAACTCACCTTTTTCTCCCACTTAGCCAAGGCCAAATATTTTTCCAAGTTTGATTTAAAGTCAGGATTTTGGCAATTAGGAATACACCCTGAAGAAAGACCCAAAACGGGATTTTGCATCCCCGATCATCACTTCCAATGGAAAGTCATGCCCTTCGGGTTAAAAACTGCACCTTCTTTGTTCCAAAAAGCCATGATAAAAATATTCCAACCCATCCTCCATACCTCTTTAATTTACATTGATGACATCCTATTATTTAGTTATACATTGGAGGAACATATCAACTTGCTTCGTTAATTTGAGGCATTGGTAACACAGTACGAAATCATGCTCTCAGCAAAAAAGATGGTTCTTGCTCAAAAGGAGATTGATTTTCTTGGAATGCATTTTGTCCAAGGTGAATACAGTCCAGGACCACATATATGACAAGAATTACTCAAATTTCCGGATACCAACTTCATAACAAAGCAAATCCAATAATTTTTGGGCATAATAAATTATGTGAGAGATTTCATCCCAAATATCTCTACATACATTT
>NW_017699123.1:0-2526 GCF_001879085.1 Nicotiana attenuata | reverse complement strand
CTCGGGGTGAGTTTCGGATGGTTAAACGAGAGTTGGAAGCATTTGTTGCAGGTCAGAGTTTTTCTGTCTTCTGGTATTTCCGCATCTGCGGAAAAGGAGCCGCAGAAGCGGTTCCGCAGATGCGGCGGAGAGGTCGCAGAAGCGGGCAGGTGTGGCCCAGGGATTTTTCCGCAAAAGCGGACGTGTAGGCGCTTCAGCGAGTCCGCATAAGCGGTTAGTATACCGCAGAAGCGGTTGGAGGTAAACCGCATAAGCGGGTGTTTGGATCGCATAAGCGGTCCCAGGTGTTTTAAGTGAGACCTCATAAGCGGTCAATTTGTCGCATAAGCGGTACCGCAGGTGCGGTTAAAGGACCGCAGATGCGGAAATCTGGACTGTGTTTAATGAACAGTGTTCGCGAATTTCAGAAGTTAAGAAAAACATTTTAGACTTCGGGAAGAGGCGATTTTGGGCGATTTGGAGAGGATTCGAAGGGGGTTCCATCAGGTATGAATTTATAGACTCGAATAATGTTGTTATGGTGTAAAAACAAGGATTTAAACACTGAAATTCAAGGAATTAAAGGGGTAAAAGTGGAGGTTAGGGCTTGAAACCTAAGAAGGGTTGAATTGTTGATTTGAGGGGTCAAATGGACTCCGATTCTTGTGTATTTTATATGTACAGACTCGTGGCGAGACGAGGATCCCGGTAATGTGAGTTTTGTAATTTTTCGAGAAGTGGGCCCGGGGCTCGGGTTTTACTAGTTTCGAGATTTTTGCTATATTTTGATTGTTTTCGATTGGGTATTGTTCCCTTGGTATAGTGTGATGTATTCGCTCTGATTTTGGTTAGATTCGACGCACGTGGAGGCCGATTGGAGGGGCAAAGGCGTCGCGGGCTAGAGATTTCGCCGGTTCGAGGTGAGTAATACTTGTAAATGATATCCTGAGGGTTTGAAACCCCGGATTTGCGCATCATATTGCTGTATTGAGGTGACTTGCACGCCGGACATGAGCGTGGGGTAGAGCACCGTTGGGGATTGTGACTTGGTCTGTCCCGATTGTTGATTTTACTGCTTAATTGACCGAGACTTACTTGATGCTATCATGATTTGGGCTGATTGCCATGTGTTGGGCTTCGTGCCGATTATTTGAATCCTTCGGGGATTGGTATCACTGTTTTTGCATTACTTTGCATATCATTTGATCTCGGTCCAGGGTTTTGATACGATTTTGCAAACTCAGCCATTTTTCCAAGATTTGAAAACTTAAACAATACTTTTATTGACGTTTTTGAGCTAAGAACCATTATTTTAATATTGCCCAAGTGGCTTATGTGCATTTCTGGACTGAGCAGGGATCGGGCTGCGCGCCGCAGCAGTGACTTGAAACAGTGGTAACAATGACACTGTATGATGTGACTTGAAACAGTGGTAACAATGACACTGTATGATTTAAATTGGTCAGGTAACAATGAATGACCGATCAGGTAACAATGACTGACCAGGAATGTGATTGACGCCACGAGATGGCTCGATATTGCGCTTGGGCTGTAGGAGCCCCTCCGAAGTCTGTACACACCCCCAGTGAGCGCCGTCGACGTTAAATACGTGGTTGGCTCGGACTGCACGCCGCAGTGGGTACCTGAGTGTACCGGTCATATGCATTACATTGCATTCATGCATTGGTTCATGTTTGTACTACGTGTCATGACATTCAGCACTCTCATATCATTGGCATCCATGCTCCTTCTTGTACTGCTTACCAGACGCCCTGGTGTTAATTGTTTGTGGAGTGCTGTGCCCGAGGGGCTGACTTATGTGCGGACTTGCACCATCTGATTACGCATTCATTTGTTTGACTGTTGGAAAAGGATATTTTCAAAAGAGGTTTTAAACTGAGCCAGATATTTTCTAAAGGATTTTCACGGTTTTTACTGTTTTCTCAAAGAGTGGTACTGTCCTATATAGCATGATGGAGTGCTCTTACGTGATTTCTTGCCTCTCAGTTATTATTTACTCTTGTTACTCACTGAGTTGGAAGTACTCACTTTACTCCCTGCACCTCGCGTGCAGTTGCAGGTATTGTTCACCCGTTAGCGGGTTATTAGCTGATTGAAGGTATGGCTATTGTAGCTGAGTAAGGTGACCGCCAGCGTTCGCGGCATCGGATGTTGTCTTTTGATTTCCAGGATTTTTCCTTATATATTATCATTGGCCCTGTAGTTGTGTTCATGTTTCTTTAGATGCTCGTGACTTGTGACACCCTGGTCGGGTTGTGTTGGGTTGTACATACTTGTTACTATTGTCGTTAAGCTATATTCACCTATTCGTTTATGTTTAATAAATGTTAAAGAGACGATTTGGGTTAGTTGGCTGGCCTTGTCTTCACGAGAGGCGCCATCACGACCGGGTTTGGAAATTGGGTCGTGACATTTTTTCCATTGTATTCAGAACCTAGGTTACTAGGTCTCACGAGTCATGAGCAGGTTTAGTAGAGTCTCGCGGATCGGCATGGAGACGTCTGTATTTTCATTATATTTCACTGT
>NW_017699122.1:0-2526 GCF_001879085.1 Nicotiana attenuata | reverse complement strand
ATATGTAGCGCGGCCGCGTGGGACTTAAGCCTGCACTGATGGTTCTCTGAACTTCCCTTGCGCGGACCGCACAGAAATGGAGCACGGCCGCGTGGCTTGCACTTCAATTTACCCCTCTTTGAATCTCCTAGCGCGGCCGCGTGGCATATCGGTGCGGTCCGCGCTAGGTCTTCCTGTTCCTCAACTTCACTTGTTCTTGACACTTCGCAAGTTTCACTCCGTTTTGAGCCGATCTTTGACATTTGTCACCTTTTTGCTCAAACCTGCAATCAAGCACAACTTGTAAGCCTTTTGGGACTATTTTGTGGCAATTTGTAACAAAAGCAATAGCAAGTAAGGGGTATAATCATGGTAAAATCCTAACTTATCAACTCCCCCAAACTTAAACCTTTGCTTGTCCTCAAGCAAACAAAATAAGACCCACCCCAAAAAGAGCAATCCAAGAATTTCCAGATATCCTAAAGTAACCTCAACAAGCATCAATTGGGACAAACAATTGCCCTCAATACGAATGCATCATTAACACATTTTAGGCTTTTGAAAACTATGGATCAAGTGTGACACAAGAGCATCAAGGGTTGACACATTTCATCAAAGGGCTTTTCTCAAATACCTTGGTCATTGTGGAACCCAAACTCAAACATCCTCAACTCTCCCTAAGCGAACCTCACCTTTTAGAGTATTGACACACAAACCGAGGTTGAAGGACTTTCACTCATTTCTCTCACAAAGAAGGTCACAAGTCCAGATCTAGGTACCATATGCTTGCCCCTTATGTAAGTATCCACTAATGTAGGTTCCCTTCGACTCAAGATCCTATAGGGCTTTTGGGAAGTCAATTGTGAGGGCTTTTGGGTAAGGGTAGGACATGTTTCTTGTTCAAATGGGTTCAACCTTCCCTTAAGCACTTTCTTTGATTCATTTTGGCACACTTTCTTGACTCATTTGAGTAATTCACTTCTTTTCAAGGGCTAGAGGGACATATTGTCACTCTTTCTTAGGCAATTCAAATCATTTCTCCTTTTTCTACTTTTGTTTCCACACCTTTTTCACTTTTGTTTTTCTTGACCCCTTTTTATTCTTTTTCACCTCGTTCTTTCTTTTTGTCATTTTCTTTTTCTCTTTTTCATTGCCTTGCCTTTCTCTTTTTGCTTTAGTACCTTTTTTCCTTTTTGTTTTCCTTCTTGTCTCTCCCCCGAAACTTTGACTTTGCCATTGCTCAAGGGAAGTGTGGGTGCCAAGAGAGGATAAAAACGGGTATAGGCTTGTAACATTGGTTCATGAAAGAAGAAGGTTTAAGGCTCAAAAGGGTTAACTAGGGATCATTTTGTTGGAGGGCCATGAAATTGTTCATTTTACAATCGGATCAAGGAGAGCCTATAGTCACTTCTTAAGTCAAACTTCACCTGTGATTTCGCCTCAACAAACACTCGGGGCAAGTTCTAGACCATTCGCTTGGGACTTGGACTCAAAATTCTATTCCTCACCACACATGCTAGGGGATTGCTAAAGATATCGAGTTGAGGGCCCACAACGACCTTAGTCACGATTTAAGCGCAGAATGGTCCAAAAAGAGACCACATGATGATTGTTTGGTCAACACAAGAGTCTCAAGGCCACTACTTTCACCATCCTAAACACAACATTATGTCTTTGATCATGGGATCAAAGGCAAATGTGTTAGGCCCAAGTGAAGCTTTGCCTGAGGTACCCTTAACTACGAAATATCAAAAACAAAAGAAAAATCAAAGAAACAGACTCAAACCCTTAAGAAGGTAGTCACTCCATCTATCATCGGGAAGAGCCACCCGGTTCACACTATACTCTACCCTTGGAAAGAACCGTGGCATTGAGAAAACCAAGGGTTTATTGAAAACACCAAAAACAAAACGAAAGGCTACGAGCCTATCTACTAAGCTAAAAACGAAAAAATTTTGCGAAAATAGAAAAATCGAATGAATATGTACAATAGGGGAGTAGAATATACAATGAGGGATGAAAATATACCAAATGTAACTTTATATACAAACCAAAAGAGAAGAAAAAGTATGAGAAAAGTAGCTAAAATGTAAAGTTATATACAGACCAACTAGAAAATCAAACCAACAGAACATAAACTGAGAATCTAACATGTACAGTCATCCAGATAATCCAAAAAATGTAGGGTGCACCCCTACGAATAAGAGTTGGCATTGTCCTCAATGACAACTACACAAATAAGCACAAAAATCAGTGAAAGGATATAGAAGAGCTCCCTAGGCCTGGTCCATCTCCATGGGATCCTCAGGGGTCCCCTGATCCTCTGTATGGGCGAGAACCTCAGACTGGTCCCCGGCCTGCTGCTTCTCTGCTGCTGGGATTGTGGCCTGCTCCTGGACCGGCTGAATATCGGGTGCAACACTGGAGGGGATCTCTTTAGTCTCTGCAAGCTCAATCACGACACCCTCTGGTACCGGGGAAGCTTTCCTCTTTATTCCCGTTTGGGAGGCCTTGGGGGTGCCTTTCTCCTGGCTGTGGCTCTGGTGC
>NW_017699121.1:0-2526 GCF_001879085.1 Nicotiana attenuata | reverse complement strand
TATATATATATATATATACGGTAAGGTATTGAAAGCACAATAGGTTCTAACACAAAGGATCACAACAATAAAGGAATTGAAACAGTTAAAACACTTGAATTGACAACAACAAATAAACACAACAGCAGAAAGTGCACGGCATCACCCTTCGTGCTTTTACTCTCGTTCTCACCATAAGAATCAATATTCACTTTTATTCTTTTTTGTTGCGGCATGCAACCCGATCCCAATCACATAATACTGTTGCGGCGTGCAACCCGATCCAAATCATATAATATTATTACGGCATGCAACCTGATCCAAATCATATAATATTGTCGCGGCGTGCAACCCGATCCAAATCATATGATATTGTTGCGGCGTGCAACCCGATCCAAATTATATAATATTGTTGCGGCGTGCAACCCAATCCAGATCACATAATATTGTTGCGGCGTGCAACCCGATCCAATATGATATTGTTGCGGCGTGCAACCCGATCCAATATGATATTGTTGCGGCGCAACCCGATCCCTTATAATATTGTTGCGACGTGCAATGCAATCCCAATATAATAATCAACACCAATCACAAAAGAATCCCCAAGCAATAACATCCCGGCAAGGGAACAATAGTGTAACAATAATATCCCGACAAGGGAAATAATATCGTAAGCAATAACATCCCGGCAAAGGAATCAACAAGTACATAATAAGGATCACGAAAAAACCAAGAAGCACGATAACCTCAAACAAAACAACAAGATATAATAAGCACGTGATAACTACACCGGTAACCACAACAATTGGACATGTAACCTATTTGCACGAAGTCATAGAGAAACTCACAATCAAGAAGTATCAAAACAATAAGGAAGGCAATCACTTCAATTAAGGCAATTAAGGGTCAATGTAACACGTAAGAATTAGAGGAAAGCTAACAACATCATATGGAGCATATAGAGGCAATTTAAGCAATTATTAAACCCAATCATAACGGGATACTTTCCACATAATGAACATAAGTACCTGAGAACCCTAGAGCAAATTTCCCACAAATAAGTTCGAGCACACACTCGTCACCTCGCATGCACGGACTACAAGTAGCATTGAAGACTCAAATCTTAAGGGGAAGTCCCCCACACAAGGTTAGGCAAGATACTTACCTCAATCCGGCCAATTCAATACTCAATTTAGTTTTTTCTTTACCAATTCATCAATGCTCGGCTCAATCTAGCCAGAAACGACTTGAATACATCTAACAATGCAAGAGAAAATAATTCCAATTAACAAAACTATGATTCTTATACAATTTGCAAAAAAGTCAATAAAAGTCAACACCCGGTGCCCGCACCTCGTACCCGACAAAATTTATAAAAATTGAATACCCATTCCGATACGAGTTCACCCATACAAAAATTATCCAATTTCGATACCATTTGGTCCTTCAAATCATCATTTTACATTTTTGAAAGATTTCACAATTTTTCGCAAATTCCATTCCAAATCACGAATCAAATGATGAATTCAATGATAGATTCATGTACTCTAGCAAAATCCGAGTTAGAATCACTTACCTCGATGAATTTCTTGAAAAACCTGCGAAAAATCGCCAAGATCTGAGCTCTCTTGGTCAAAATATGAAACAAAACCCAAAACCTCGTATTTATAGTTCACCCCCCAGATTTCCATCACTGCTGACCGCAAAAAAACCACCGCTGACCGCGGTCCGTCACCGCTGACCGCGATAATTCCGCCGCTACCGCGGAGAATGTTGACTGCAGTGACATGCTTTAGTATTTTGGCCATAACTTTCCCTACAAATGTCCACATTGTGATTTCTTTAACTTTCTGGAAATTAGACATGAAGGGATACAACTTTCGTTTTTGAATCATCTCATAATTCCTTGTAGGTCAAAAGATATAAGCTTTCTAAGTCGGACCAGCGATCCTGCAGAACATCTTGATGTGCGGCCGCACACGAAATTATGCGGTCCGCACTGAGGTCCGTGAAATTTTAGTGCAGCCCGCACTCCCCTCTGTGGTCCGCATAAATTTGGTGCGGTCCGCACTCCCAAAAGTGCCAGAACCATCTCAGAGTACTGAAATTCCTGGACTTGCTCAAAATTCACCACGAAACACACCCGAGGCCCCCGGAACCTCCACCAAATGTACCAACACATCCCATAACATCATACGAACTTCGCCCCACTTTCAAATCACTTCAAACATCGCTAAGACCACGAATCAGATGCCCAAACGCATGAAAATCACTATGAACTTCAAGGACCTCTAGAATTGCAACCAAGCGTCCGAACCATATCAAATCAACTCCAAACGACACCAAATTTTGCAGGCAAGTCCCAACTGACATAACGGAGTTGTTCCAACTTTCGAAATCGCATTCTGACCTCGATAACATAAAATTCAACTATGGGTCAAACCTCTCCATTTTCCAAACTTCAATTTTTCCAGCTTTCACCAAAATGCCTCAAATTACCCTATGGGCCTCCAAACCCAAATCCGAACACACGACCAAGTCCAAAAT
>NW_017699120.1:0-2526 GCF_001879085.1 Nicotiana attenuata | reverse complement strand
ATCCTACCACCATATTTTATACCATGGAGTCTTGTTTATTCTGATACCCTATTAAATTTCAGTTGACCAACTAAATCAAAAAATAGTAAACTAATTAGAGACCCACCTTTATTTATTTAATTATAAATCTTCAATACTTGCCTGTACATGTAATCCAGTTATCAAGATTGCATCAAAGGCAATCAAGTGTGTTTATTTGATAAGGAAAAGAGAAGACATTCCTCAAAATCCTATTAAATAAAGCGAGTTGGTTCATATGTTTTTAAAGGATCAACAGAAGCTCTTTACTCCTAGTTATACTATAAGTTCTTAAGGTAATATATAATTAATTTGCCTGTTATTTTTAGTTTAAGAGAGTAGGTGCACCGTTATTTTCTATATAGGATAAGTGAAACTGAAATGAAACAAAGTTGTATCTTTGTGGAATATGGTAGCTATTGGCAGAAAGCATTTGCATGTTTTTACTTATCAACATTAATTGAAAATTTTAAATTGCTACTTTAGTAATGCATTAAGTTCATAAACTTTTTGGCTTTAAAATTCTTTTAGAGATAAATTGCACCAAGTTGGAATGGAGAAACGACAAAAGGATAGCGTCAATTAATTAATTACTTAATATCTTTAATTAAACTAGCTTATCACTTTAAAAGAAAGCAATAGGAAAATTAATCAACGGACTAAATGGGGCAAGTTGCAAAACAAAATACTGTTTTTGTCTTTTGTTTTCTTTTTAGTTTAAGTGGGATGCATGACTACTTTATAACTGGCAACTCAATGAAATATCATATTTCAGAGATTTAAAAATACTGTGTTTGTAGCTTTTAAGCCATAGGGAGAGAANTAAGCCATAGGGAGAGAATCAAATATATTGATTTAATAGAAGATTTTGCTTTTTGCACGGACGAGTAGCTACCTTTTGGCTCAATCATAGAAATCCTTCGAGTCCCACAATGATCCTGCTATCAAAGGGCAGTCGTTTAGTGCTCTTCTATGTTTCTTTTTTCTTACTTAATATTCGATATTCGTATCGGGATCCCGAATAATTCGAATATTTCGTTGTGTGTAAGGTTTATTAAAGGGGAAGCATTTTCTACCAAGATTTTTTTTCATTCTATGTGCTCGAATACAAAGTGTTTGATTAAGGATTGAAGGATCATATTCATCCCACCACAATCCTGAGTCGTTGTACTCTTCTATGTTAATTGATTTGTGGATGTAATAAATTATTACTTTCTCTCGTCCTTTTTATTATCTCTCTTTAGCCACAAAAAAGGTCCAAAATATTTATCACTTTAACAATCAAAATAACATTAGTTTAATTTTAATAAAATTCACCGTTACTACTCTAATAAAGCATATAGTAATTTAGTTACTCATTTAAAGAAAAGAAAAGATTAATTTAATCAAATACCTCTTACAACTAATACTATAAAATGAATTTTTTTAATAGGTGTGCCAAACAAAAAGGATAGCGGAGAGTATTATATATTGTTGTTGTTACTATTGTAATTTTTATTTTTGTTGCAGTAATGGTAAAGACACATTCAATCAAGTGGTGTCATCTGATATCGCTTCACGTAAAAGTAATTTTATATATATTGTTTTTAGTATTCTTCTAAAAAGATAATATGTATCTACAACAAGTTGACACTGCGTGAGAAATTATGCAGATTAAATTGATTTGTTGCTTTTGTTTCGACTTTCTGATTGCCATACTTAGTTTTAGTTTTGTAATTTGTTTCGGTTTTCTAATTGGTATGCTTGTTGCTGCCCTTCCTTTAACCTTTCCTAAGCTGAGGGTCTATCGGAAACAACTTTTCTACCTTTTTGAAGGTAGAGGTAAGATGTGCGTACACACTACCCTCCCCAGACTCCACTTATTATTCACATCCTCACTCGAATAAGACAAAAGCCTTCGAACTTACAGCCACTACCCCAAACATCTTTCTATGACACTCTGCCCGACAATTACACTGGATCTTTTATTGGTGGGATAGGGAGTAAAAATTTTAGAACCCACCGCCCCATATCTAATTTTGTGTACTCAAATTGTGATAATAATAAATAAAATCGATACCACTCGCATAACAACTTCTTGATGTTATAACAACATTTTGAATGATTGGATCATCACCAATTAAAATGATGACATTTTGGTAGATTTTTCGCCACCCACAAGTTATATGCAAGGAAAGGAAAAAGATGGTTCATTTAGAATATTCCAAACATGTTGTCTAATTTCTTAAATGGACAATTACACTATCGTTTAAATTTGGTCTTTTTTATGTTAGTAGCTAGACCGCTAGATGTGCGTAAAATCACTGTAATACTAGTGGAACAATTATCAAAAAAAATAAAAAAATCTTTCCTTTCTTCTTCCTTATTTTTTTTCGTTTTGGTCTAACTTTAATTTAATATATAGCGCATTCTATAGAAGTAGCGATGTACTAGTTGTATTAATTCTATATTTTTGTAAAAAATAATATATTTCTATTCATTATTTTTATTTTTACTTTTTTTTTTGTT
>NW_017699119.1:0-2526 GCF_001879085.1 Nicotiana attenuata | reverse complement strand
ACCCCCCCCCCCACAACACTCCCCTCCCCTTTTGTTCCCCAGTACGCTTCTTCGTCACCGCCCCCCCCCCACCCCACACACACACACAAAAACTCCTCCCTTTTCGTTCCCCCCGTACGCTTCTCCCCTCCTACTTTTCATCGCTGATATGCTCTGGAATTTATACTTGCTTCTTCTTTTTCAAAGAAGTTGCATTTGGCATAGGGATGCAACAATGGTTGCAGTGGATGATCCAGTAACTGAAGGTCCAGATCCAAAGTCCAAAGAGATTGGTAGAGCGCAAGGCATGTACATAAATTCACAGTTAGATGATAAGGGACTGCACTTGATGTTTTCTGTTATTTTCACTGATGGGGAATTCAAAGGGAGTACTTTGGAGATTCAAGGTGCTGATCTTTTTGCTATGAAGGAGAGGGAAATCTCAATTGTTTCAGGGACTGGTTTTTTTAGACTTGTTAAAGGTTATGGCATTATGACAACTCACTTTATTGATATTCCTAATCTCAGAGCCATTCTTAAGCTTCATGTTACTGTCAAGCACTATTGACATTTACTAGTTCTATTTATTGGTAGTTTTGTGGGTCCTATCCTAAGTTAAAGTTGCTTCATGATTCAATTTACAATTCGAATTGTAATGTCTAGGTTGATAGATTTCATGAAGAATTTATGATGTTGGAAGATTTTTTTTAGGCAACTATTTTCTGAAAACTATTTGGTGATGTACGCTTCTCCCTTCCACAGCTTCTTCTATTGGGTTTTGGATGTGTTTAATTAATATATTAAATACTTAAAAGAGGGTGAATGGGAAATGGAGGGAAATAAAATTTTTGAGTGAAATTTTAAGTTCCCCCCCTTGGCAAATGGGCATTGTCCCATATTGGAAGAGGAAGAGGTTTTTTATGGGTATATAAGTAATTGCTCTTCTTCTAGCTCTTAAAGAGTTGAGAAGAAGGCAAGCCTCGCGCCGTCGTCGTCGTCGCTCGCTCGGCTTCGGATTCGGATTTGGTCAAATGATCGATTGATTGATTAACTTTTTGGACCAAATTTATTTGTTAATAGTAAAATATTAACAGAAATGTTATTAAATATTTGTTTTAATAACAAAATATTAATATTAAATATTAATATTAAATCCAATCCGTTTTTCTGTTTTGGTAACAAAAAAGTAACTACCCTCTTCAATTTTTCCTCTTTATTTTTCCTCTTTATTATTGAGTAAATGGCCATTTATGTAATGGCATTTATGCTGTGGGCGTTTTGCATAAACAGTCATTCTGAAGAGTTGCACCTCTTCAGATTTCAGCCTAACTTTGGCTATAAATACAACACTATTCTGCTCAGAATTTTACTACGATTTTCTGAGTTTCTTCTCCTTCTTCTGCATACTTTTAGCATCAAACAAAGCAAAAAGTAAGTGTGATTTGCTACTGAACTTTGTGTTCGCTGAAACACTGGGGTTTGAAGTACCACTACACCAGTGTGTAATTCGTTCTATCCTGGGAGGAAATAATTCATAACCTTGGGTACTAGGAGGGGATTAAATTCCTTAAGGAAACACTGTGAATTCAGTGGGCTCGAATTGGTTTTATGTCATTTCTGTTTATGTTCATTTCTGTTTATACTCATTTATATTTCCAGAATTATTTTACAAATACAGTATACTAACAAGCTTAAGGAATTTAAATTATTTCTGTATTTGTACTTACTGTTTCTGGAAGAGTAAAACCTTTGTGGTTTTGTACTCTATTAAAATCTACGTGATTTTAACGTTTGTGTCATTCTTTTACAGAAATGACTAATGAGAATGAGAATCAAGCTGTTCCAATGGTGACTGCCAATGCCTCAACAAGTCGAACGACACCGGCAGCATTGGCACCGGCGGAGAAACCCGGAAAATTTTTCGGGATTGATTTCAAGCGCTGGCAGCAAAAGATGTTCTTCTATTTGACTACTCTAAGTCTCCAGAAGTTCATCAAGGAAGATGTTCCTGTGCTGTCCGACGAAACTCCAGAAACTGAACGCTTTCTCGTGATTGAGGCGTGGAAGCATTCAGATTTTTTGTGCAAGAATTATATTCTAAGCGGGCTGGAGGATGCTTTGTATAACGTCTACAGTGGCGTGGAAACGTCAAAGGAACTGTGGACTGCGCTTGAAAAGAAATACAAAACCGAAGATGCCGGGTTGAAAAAGTTTGTTGCTGCAAAGTTTTTGGACTACAAAATGGTAGATAGCAAGTCTGTTATTACCCAAGTCTAGGAATTGCAAGTGATTATTCACGATCTCCTTGCTGAAGGTATAACTCAAATTAATGTTGATGTTGAAAGTAGTAATCTTGGTATTTTTACTAATAGAAATTTCATTGAAGGTCTTGTTATCAATGAAGCATTTCAAGTAGCAGCGATGATTGAGAAGTTGCCTCTTTTGTGGAAGGACTTCAAAAACTCTTGAAACACAAACGCAAGGAGATGTCCCTTGAAGATCTCATTGTTAGGTTGAGAATCGAAGAGGACACAAAGCTGCTGAAAA
>NW_017699118.1:0-2527 GCF_001879085.1 Nicotiana attenuata | reverse complement strand
AGGTTCCATGACATCAAGGAGTACTTGACAACAGGAGAATATCCAGAACTTGCCAACGCCACTCAGAAGCGCACACTTCGGAGATTATCCAACAACTTCTTTCACAGTGGGGGAATCCTGTATAGGAGGACTCCCGATTTCAGTTTACTAAGGTGTGTCGAAGCAAAAGAAGCATCCAAACTATTGGACGAAGTGCACGCAGGGACCTGCGGGCCGCACATGAATGGTTTTGTCTTAGCAAAGAAGATACTCCGAGCAGGCTATTTCTGGATGACTATGGAAATAGACTGTATCCAGTACGTTCGCAAGTGCCATCGCTGTCAGATACATGCAGACGTGATAAAGGTGCCTCCAAACGAGCTTACTGCAACAAGCTCACCGTGGCCATTTGCCGCCTGGGGAATGGATGTCATTGGACTTATCGAGCCCGCCGCATCAAACGGGCACAGGTTTATCCTGGTGGCAATCGATTATTTCACTAAATGGGTTGAAGCAGCGTCATACAAGGCAGTGACTAAGAATGTTGTGGCAGATTTCGTCCGTGACCGTATTGTTTGCCGATTCGATATTTCGGAATCAATCATCACTGATAATGGTTCCAATCTCAACAGCAACTTGATGAAAGCAATGTGTGAGGCATTCAAGATCAAACATAAGAACTCTACAGCCTACAGGCCTCAGATGAATGGAGTCGTGGAGGCAGCCAACAAGAATATCAAGAAGATACTAAGGAAGATGGTCGAAAGTCACAAACAATGGCATGAGAAGTTATCGTTCGCTTTACTGGGATACTGCACCACAGTCCGCACATTGACCAGAGCAACTCCCTACATGCTGGTCTATGGTACAGAGGCGGTCATCCCGCCGAGGTAGAGATTCCCTCCTTAAGGATCATACAAGAAGCAGAGTTGGACGACGAAGAATGGATAAAAGGTCGCTACGAGCAGTTAGCCCTTATAGATAGGAAAAGGATAAGTGCAGTTTGCCACGGTCAGTTGTATCAAAACAGAATGTCCAGAGCCTTCAACAAAAGAGTTAAGCCAAGGAAGTTCACACCGAGGCAGCTGGTGTTGAAGAAAATATTCCCACATCAAGAGGAAGCCAAGGGGAAATTCTCTCCCAACTGGCAAGGTCCGTACATGGTTCACCGGGTTCTAACTGGAGGAGCCCTTATTCTTGCAGAAATGGACGGAGAAGTCTGGCCGAAGCCAATCAACTCAGATGCAGTGAAACGATATTATGTGTAATCACCTATGATTGCTTTATGATGTAATTTGAACTACGTCTGACCTGATTCCTGTTTAAGTGGGGATACGTAGGCAGCCCTATGGGTTCGGTCACAATTTAATAAAAATTTCATGTCCCCCTATTATTGGAACTGGGGCAGAATTTTGAGGAGGGCCCTCAAAATTCCAAAGTCAGTCTTCAGCCGCTCATCGCCAGGGATGCCAACCCAATGAAGTGGGGCAGAATTTTGAGGAGGACCCTCAAAATTCCGAAGTTGATTTTTCATCCGTTCAGCGCAGCCGTCAGAAGTGCCAGCCCAGCAAACTGGGGCAGAATTTTGAGGAGGACCCTCAAAATTCCGGAGCAAGAGAGGTTGCAATGTCTTGAACCTCGTCCAGTCGTTGGTTCATCTAAAAGAAAACTATTTTTTCTACTTACGTTATATTTACTAAATCATGCATAATTATTGTTCGAATTGCTGCTGTTTAGCAACGCTACCCCAATGATACGCAACGCCGGAAGCCAGGGGAAGACGAACTAACCTTTCCCCCTTACAAAACTCACGATTTCTCTTTGGATGCAGGCACTCGTCAGGTATATTTACGTACGCATATTCCTCAAAGACGCAACTTCTCAGAATCATCACTCGTCCGTAATTATTATCCACACACAGCCTCCTTGGTCACGGCATCGTGATCAGCAATCAGCTAAGAAATCTCACTACTATCCATCCTTTTATTTTCTTGCATTGCATAAGGCTACCTTTCTGCCTTTCGAGACTAAGCGTTGTCTCCATCTGCATTATCTGCATAAGGCTATCTTTCTGCCTTCCGAGACTAAGCGTTGTCTCCCTCTGCATTCTTTGCATTGCATAAGGCTATCTTTCTGCCCTCCGAGACTAAGCATTGTCTCCATCTGTATTATCTGCATAAGGCTATCTTTCTGCCTTTCGAGACAAACCGTTGTCTCCATCTGCATCATCTGCATAAGGCTATCTTTCTGCCTTCCGAGACTAAGCGCTGTCTCCATCTGCATTATCTGCATTGCATAAGGCTACCTTTCTGCCTTCCGAGACTAAGCACTATCTCATCCTGCATTATCTGCATAAGGCTACCTTTCTGCCTTCCGAGGTTAAGCTATACCTCCACTTGCATGGCTGAAATACCGCCACTTTATCTTTCTTGCATGGCTGAAATATCGCCACCTTATCTTTCTTGCATGGCTGAAATATCGCCACCATTACATACGTCTTGCAATCGGCTGAAATATCGCCAAACTTTATTTAAATTCTATATCGGCT
>NW_017699117.1:0-2527 GCF_001879085.1 Nicotiana attenuata | reverse complement strand
AGGGAGTAAAGTGAGTACTTCCAACTCAGTGGTAATAAGAGTAAATAATAACTGAGAGGCAAAAAATCACGTATGAGCAATCCATCATGCTATATAGGACAGTACCACTCTTTGAGAAAACAGTAAAACCGTGAAAAAATCCTTTAGAAAATATCTGGCTCAGTTTAAAAACCTCTTTTGAAAATATCCTTTTCCAACAGTCAAGCAAATGAATGCGTAATCAGATAGTGCAAGTCCGCACATAAGTCAGCCCCTCGGGCAAAGCACTCCACTAACAATTAACACCAGGGCGTCTGGTAAACAGTGCAAGAAGTAGCATGAATGCCAATGAAATGAGAGTGCTGAATGTCATGACACGTATTACAAACAGGAACGCAATGCATATCACCGCTGCGGCGCGCAGCCCGATCCATTTGGGTACCCGCGCTCACTGTGGGGGTTCAGACTCCGGAGGGGCTCCTACAGCCCAAGCGCAATATCAATATCACACCGCTGCGGCGCGCAGCCCGATCCATCCTCAGTCCAGAAATGCACATAAGCCCCTTGGGCAATAGTAAAATAACAGTCTCAACTCAAAACGTCAGTAAAATATCGTTTAGGTTTTCAAATCTTAGAAAGATAGCTGAGTTTGCGAAATAGTATTTTAAACCTTGGACTGTGATAAAATAATATGCAAAGTAATGCAAAAACAGTGATATCAATCCCTGAAGGATTCAAACAATTGGCACGAAGCCCAAATATAGCAATCAAACCAAATAATGATGATAACAAGTAGTTTCAGTCAATTACGCAATAAAACCAACAACCGGGACGGACTAAGTCACAATCCCCAACGGTGCTCTACCCCACGCTCATACCTGGCGTGCAAGTCACCACAATACAGCACTATGATGTGCAAATCCGGGGTTTCAAACCCTCAGGATATCATTTACAAGTATTACTCACCTCGGACCGGTGAAATCCCTAGCTCGCGACGCCTTTGCCCCTCAATCGGCCTCCACGCGCGTCGAATCTAACCAAAACCAGAGCGAATACATCACAATATGCTAAGGGAACAATACCCAATCGAAAACAATCGAGAAATAGCAAAAATCTCGAAACTAGCGAAACCCGAGCCCCGGGCCCACTTCTCGAAAAATTACAAAACTCACATTACCGGATTCCTCGTCTCGCCACGAGTTCATACATACCAAGAACTCCCAAATCCGAGCTCAATGACCTATCAAATCCCAATTTAAAATATCAAAAACTCAAGCCCTAGCTTTACCCCTTTTTGAAGAATTTCAACCAATTTCTATGTTAAATCTATCAAGGTTCCATGTATTTAGGCCAAGGGACTTACCTCCAATCACACCTAGTCGAAATCCCCCTTCAATTCCGTCCAATAGCTCCCAAGCTCGCTTAAAAATGGTGGAAATAACATAACCCTCGCGGAACAAAATGAATATAAAACTCCTACTGGCTTCAGGGGTTTCCGCTTCTGCGGTTTTTGTCCGCTTATGCGGAATTTCATTAAAACTCGAGGGCCGCTTCTGCGACACAAATTTCCGCTTCTGCGGAAGCTCACCTCCTGGCCAAACCCGCTTCTGCGACCGCCTGTTCGTTTCTGCGGACTCGCTTAAGCGAAAAGTGTTCCGCTTCTGCGGAACTGCCCAACTCCACTCCAGACCGCTTTTGCGACCAAGATTACGCTTCTGCGGAACCGCTTATGCGGTCCATTTCCGCAGAAGCGAACATACCAGATACCAGCAAAATCTGCCATTTCCTCAACTTGAATTTCATCCCGATAGCCATCTGAAATCACCCCGAGGCCCCCGGGACCTCAACCAAAAGCACCAACATGTCTTAAAACATCATACGAACTTGCTCCAATCATCAAAACACACCTAACACCACTAAAATCATCAATTCACATCGGATTCAAGCCTAAGTTCTTCAAGAATTTCCGAAATGCACTTTCGATCAAAAACCCGACCAAACGATGTCCGAATGACCTAAAAATTTGCACACATATCCAAAATCACTTAACGAAGCTACAGCAACTCTTGGAATTCCATTCCGCTCCCCGGATCAAATTCTCACCCATCCACCAGAATTCGCCAAAATACTAACCTCGCCAATTCAAGCCTAATTCTACACCGGGCCTCCAAAATCAATTCTGATCGCACTCCCAAGTCACAAATCATCCCCCGAAGCTAACCGAATCACCGAAAATCACATCCGAGCCTTCTAACTCATAATTCAACGTCCGATTGACCTTTCCAACTTAAGCCTTCCTTAAAGAGACTAAGTGTCTCATTTCCTATCCAAATCAATTCAATTCAACTATAACTCACTTGTTGCTGATAATGAAACATGAAGAAGCAATAAATGGGGAAACGGGGCTGTAATACATGAGACGACGGGTCGGGTCGTCACATCCTCCCCAACTTAACCCAACGCTCGTCCTCGAGCGTACCCAGAGTTGTCCTAGAAGCTAACCAACAGCTGAATAACTTTACCAAGCATATACCCGGGGTGATCTCAC
>NW_017699116.1:0-2527 GCF_001879085.1 Nicotiana attenuata | reverse complement strand
CTCCTCGACTCGAGTTGTCCGCTCGGGTACACAGTCTAGAACATATACCCAGGTTTTGAACCTAGAATAAGTTGACCTCATGCCGGATCCCTAGTAGGAACGCTTATCTACATCACGTGTATTTTGACTTAGGGGACTCAACACATGGGTTGGGTCCGTCTAGGACAGGTTTACCCAAAATAATGGACCATCCTGATGCATCCTACTTGTGCATTTATCTGTTTTGGACTCGCATGCTGACCGGCTTTGAATATCTGGGAAAAATTGAAAAAAAACACAAAAAGAGAAAAAGAGAAAATAGCAGTGTGGAGAGTTAATTACCTATATTAGAAAAATCAATGTCCAAGTAGTGCCGAAATGCTGCCGGCTTTTTGAGAAAATGAAAGGAAAAAAAGAAGAAAAATATTTTTTTTACTTTGTTTTGTTTGCCAATGGAAAAGAAAAACAAAAAAAAACAAAGTTTTATTTTCATATTAGTTTGTTTATTTGCCACTGAAAAAGAAAATATAAAAAAGAATCTTGCTTTCAGAAATAGTGTATTTGCCAACAAAAAAAAAAAGAAAAAACAAAAAGAGTTTAGTTTTCAACAATAGTTAGGTTTATTGGCCCGAACTACGCAGGTTTGACTCTCACCGGGTGTGAGATACGTAGGCAACCCTCATCGGGTCCAACCTCCCCTTTGTCAAAAATAGCCAAAAATGCCAAATTTTTTAATTTCGTCAAGAATAAGTCGGGTCCCACCATTTTTGTTTAAAATAAGCCGAATGTCCCCAAAAAGGGCGCCAGAAGGCTGTTTTTACAAGAACAGCCACCCTGAGTCATTTTTAAATGGTTAGCGGGCACAACCTTAAAATCTTCTTTACGAAGTGCTGAAAGGCCGTAACTGCAACACCGTCCGTTTGTTTTAAAATTGGAAATTTGAACAAAAACAGTGTCATTTTTTTCCCTTTTAGTTCAAAATAAGTGATTAAATCACCTTAATAAATGTGCAGGATGAGCACGATTCAAAATGAGGGGAACTTGCATATAGGCCCGCGGCGAGACCGAACGATGTCCCGCGGGCACCAGGAGCTTTAATGTATTCATGATTGTCTTTTGAGTCTGTATTTCCTTTTCTACCAGAGTTTGTCTTTTGAGTCTGTATTTCCTTTTCTACCAGAGTTTGTCTTTTGAGTCTGTATTTCCTTTTCTACCAGAGTTTGTCTTTTGAGTCTGTATTTCCTTTTTTACTAGAGTTTGTCATTTGAGTCTGTATTTCCTTTTCCACTAGGGTCTGTCAGTTGTCTGAGTTTGTATGTCCTTTTCGTTAAAAGTTAGTCAGTTGATTGAGTCTGTATTTTCGTTTAAAATAGACTAGGGTCTGTAGTTCTTTTCTGCATTAGAGTCTGTTAGTTGTTTAATTTGTCAGTTGTGAGTCTTTGTAATAGACGTATTTGCTATCAATAAAATTGAAATTCCCAAAATCATTTTGCTTCTACTTTACATTTATTCTGCAAGAACTACGCTTGGTCTGATTCACGCGGGGTCGTGATACGTACGCAATCTCCATAGGATTCGACCGTAACTAAAAAAAGGGAAAAACAAGAAAAGAATGAAAGGAAAGAGGTGAAAAACACGAAAGGAAAGAAAAACAACAGAGGGGAAAAGAACAACAAAAAGAAAATAAGAAACCAAACGAAAGGAACGAAGGCAAACAAGACGAAATAAAAGGGAGCAAGAGAAAAGGAAAGAAAAGAGCGAGAAATAATTTTGAGGCAGGGAGAGAAGGGGAACAAGACAAACCAAGGCAAAAAAGGAAAAGAAAAAAGAGGAAAGTGAGAGGAACACAAAGACAGAGGGAAAGGCAAGAAACAAACAATGGAAAACACGAGGGAAGAATAAGAGGAAAGGCATGGCAAAGAAAGAAAAATGAAAGCCGGGATGACGCATGCAGCCAAGCAAAAGCATAATAGAAACCGTTAATTGCTTAGGTGCATTCATTCCCCAAACGGGCGGCTATCTATTTGTTAATGCTCTAACCACTAACAAAGTTGTTGTTGATGATGAGCCCAGGCAGGTGGTTTAGTTGGTTGGCATCCTGGCAACCCATTCCTACAACACCCGGTCAAAAACAAACTGAACATGACAGGCCAAGAATCAGATACCAGTATCATGGACCCGTCAAAAGTGGTAGACGTGGTGGATGTCAAAGCAATAAGGGAAGAGATGTATAAGTTGAGGCAGCAGATGGCCGAGATGCATCAGGCCTGGGCTAAGGGTCAGCCGGCGCCAGTTTATCCCGCCAATCCAGCATATATCCCACCTTTGGCTCAGTCCCAGGAGCCTCCTACCGTGAATTCATCTCCAGCTTTCCCGTTCTACCAACAGAGTTATGGCACTACCTCATATCCTCCCCAAGCTCCACCACCCAAACAAAACCCTCCTCCACCAATTACCCCTGTCTTTGTGGCGCCTCCACCTGCCACACTGCAAAGATCTTCTAGTGAGCCACTGTTTCAAGCTCACGACAGTCAGTACTATCCTCCCG
>NW_017699115.1:0-2527 GCF_001879085.1 Nicotiana attenuata | reverse complement strand
AGACTCTACTAGACACGGCTTGTAGACTCCCTAGGACAGAACTGCTCTGATACCACTTTTGTCACGACCCAAACCGGATGGGCCGCGACGAGCACCCGGTGCCTTATTCAACCGAGTACCAACATAACATATCTTTCTTATCATACTATGATGGTAAATGAGCTAGAAAACTCGTCATGAGATAACAAGAATGAAACATAGGGGAATACTCAACATATGACGACCCACCATGATATGCATACTTATACATGTGACATACGGGCCTATAAGGCCGACATGACCATTTGTAAACTCAAAACATAAGCCGAAAAGTCCATCAAGTATCCATACACCTTGACATCTGTCTACAAGCCTCTAAGAGTACCTAATATCATAAAGGTCGGGACAGGGCCCCGCCATACCAATCAATACATATCCAAAGCATACTGATCAAATAGGCAACTCCGAAGCAAGTGGAGTGCACCAGCACCTTCCGCTGAACTGATAACCTACTTGGAGGAATGTCAACCTGTCTATCGGGACCTGCGGGCATGAAACGCAGTGTCCCCATGCAAAAGGGACGTCAGTACGAATAAAGTACCGAGTATATAAGGCAGGAAAACATAAATAAGAACAATAATGTAAAGAGAGATAGAGGAGATACAACCTGTAACATCTGAGTACCTCTGAGGGCTACTGACATGAAATGCGTGATCGTACCCGTCCGTAATAGGCTCGGTAAAAACGTACCCGGCCATCATAAGGCTCGGTAGAATCGTACCCAGCCACGTGGAGCTCGGTAAACCCAACTGATCAGTGGTTGCACAATAGGTGCCGTACCCGGCCGACTATAGTGCGGCTCGGTAGAGTAAAATAGATACATATATAATGCATGCTCGACTCATGGAATCAAGTTCTAAACCTTTTGGAGTGACCTAAGAACATTATGGACATCATACCATCAATATGAACTTAGTAGGACTTAAGGATCATACACACTTGTTTAGAATAACTTTATAAGGAAAGAACAACATGGACAACCTTAATTGCTAGGAGTAGATCCGTTATGAAGTAGCGTATTCATTTCACTTTAGATCATGCCAAAAGAAAGAAGGAAGTGCCTTAACATACCTTGTATATTCTTCCCAACCTCAAGCTATGCAATTTCACGGCTCCTTACTCTACAATAAGAGAAATGACACTCTCGTTATCGTTTAAGCGTCGTAACTATTATGTATCGACCACAATCTATTTTACAATGAAATGGACAGCACCTCCCCTATATATATGACTTCACACTAGTCAAAACAATCACAAACAGCCCAACATACCTATCACTTCATACACAACACGACAACCATAATAGTGTCAAACAATCCGAAAATGTTACGATGAACGACCAACAAACAACCTTGCCATTATGTGGTGTTTCTCCACACCCTTCCTCCTCTCAACTCCATAAAATCAGTAGTAAAAGAGACAACCCAATACCAACACGAAACATCCCAAAAACAGTCCCACAAGTTCATCAACTCAAACATAATTTTTTAGTTTGCTTAAACACGTTTCTACTTGTCTTTTCTTTCAAATTGAGAAATACAACCAAAAGTACATCATTACACCTCTTATCCAATAAACCAGCCATGAATTTAACTTAAAAATAAGTTCACAACCAGCCAACCATTGCACAAGATCAAACAACATACCATTCTTCCGAAACTAGCTAGGTCTATTCTTTACGATCGAGTTACAACTCGCAAACGCATAGATAATGGAAGGAGAAGCATAAACTTACCTTGTACTGAGTATCACCCATGAAACCTGGTCCTTATTCATCAAAAATAAGTTACTCAACACGGATACAAGAAGGAGAAAGAGAAACTAGCATGCTGTCCGGACTTTTCAGCACTAGAATCGCGTCGTAACACCCGGAATACCCTAGGGTTTGTGTGGGATTTTTGGGGAGGAGTTGCAGGGGTTCAATTAGGTTTTCAAAGTCTGGAAGATGGGTTAAATAATTGAGTTTATAATCCTTTAAATGTCTCCTCTTGGCCGACTTTGGGAGGTTTAATTGAGACCTCTCCTTTTGGCAAGTAGGTGATGCACCTACTTGTCACCTACCAGTCTCTGCTGTCTCGCGAAAAAGCAAATATCTCTCTACTCCAATATCGTATCAACAAACGGTTTATTGAATTAGAAACTATACTCATAGATCTTAATTTGATAGGTAGATCATCCCCTAATTCCAAGTATATTGGGAGAAAAGTGCATCTACATTTGACCTAAATTTCAGCATATTATAAATGGAACTTGTGATGACCTTTTCCAACTTTTGTTCCACAACTCGCTTGACTTCAAAACATAACACCAACTATCGTACGACTAAAATAACTCATAATATAATCTCCTTATAATGTTAATAACCCTAGTATCACCCCAAAATTACATGGTAAAGTATTCCAACTTGTCGACTTTCGACGAAACTTATTTTCTTCAATTCGTTTAGCTTCTAAGCGTTCAAACCTCTTGCTACTTGCTACTATGATCT
>NW_017699114.1:0-2527 GCF_001879085.1 Nicotiana attenuata | reverse complement strand
CGAACGAGAGTCATGAGACTCGGGTTCCCTAATGAGCCGGTTATCGAGTGGAAAGGGAATGATGTGGTGCCGAAGGGTAGGTTTATCTCCTACCTTAAGGCTTCAAAGATGATTAAGAAGGGATGTATCTATCATTTGGTCCGGGTGGCGGACACCACTTCAGAAGTGTCTACCCCCGAGTCCGTGCCAGTCGTGAATGAGTTTCTCGAAGTGTTTCCGGACGAGCTTCCAGGGATTCCGCCAGATAGGGAGATTGATTTCGGGATTGATGTATTGCCAGATACGCAGCCAATATCTATTCCACCATACAGAATGGCTCCAGCGGAGTTAAGGGAGTTAAAGGAGCAGCTGAAGGATTTATTAGAAAAGGGGTTCATACGGCCGTGTGTGTCGCCGTGGGGTGCTCCGGTTCTCTTTGTCAGGAAGAAGGATGGGTCGCTCCGGATGTGTATTGATTATCGGCAGCTCAACAAAGTCACCATCAAGAATAAATATCCTCTGCCTCGGATTGATGATTTGTTCGACCAATTGCAAGGTGCAAGGTTCTTCTCCAAAATTGATCTACGGTCCGGGTATCACCAATTGAAGATTAGGGAGCAGGACATTCCCAAGACCGCTTTCAGAACTCGCTATGGTCACTTTGAATTCTTGGTCATGTCTTTTGGGCTAACCAACGCCCCGGCAACCTTTATGGATCTTATGAATCGTGTCTTCAAGCCATTTTTAGACTCCTTCGTGATTGTTTTTATTGACGACATCCTTGTTTATTCGCGGAGCCGGGAGGATCATGCCGGTCACCTCAGGGCAGTTCTGGAGACTCTTCATCAACACCAGTTGTATGCTAAATTTTCAAAATGTGAGTTTTGGTTGGAGTCCGTTGCCTTTTTGGGTCATGTTGTTTCTAGTGAAGGGATTCAGGTAGACACCAGAAGATTGCAGCAGTAAAAGATTGGCCTAGACCCACGACCCCGACGGAGATTCGTAGCTTCTTGGGTTTAGCAGGGTATTATCGGAGGTTTGTGGAGGGATTCTCTGCCCTCGCCTCCCCATTGACTAAGTTGACGCAGAAAGCAGTTAAGTTCCAATGGTCCGACGCTTGTGAGAAAAGTTTTCAGGAACTGAAGTCAAGGTTGACTTCGGCACCAATATTGACCTTGCCGGAAGGCACGGAAGGATTGTGGTTTATTGCGATGCCTCCAGGGTTGGTTTGGGGTGTGTGTTGATGCAACATGGGAAAGTTATAGCGTATGCCTCGAGGCAGCTCAAGAATCACGAGAAGAATTATCCGACGCATGATTTGGAGCTTGCGGCAGTTGTGTTTGCTTTGAAAATATGGCGGCATTATCTTTATGGGGTCCATGTGGATGTGTTCTCAGACCAAAAGAGTCTCCAGTATTTGTTTAAGCAGAAGGAATTGAATCTAAGGCAGCGACGATGGTTAGAATTACTCAAGGATTATGATATGAGCATTTTGTACCATCCAGGGAAGGCGAACGTGGTGGCCGACGCTCTCAGTCGAAAAATCTATGGGTAGTTTGGCTCATTTGGGAGTGGATCAAAGGCCCTTGGCTCAGGAGTTTATCAAATTGGCCAGTCTAGGGGTTTGTATTTCGACATCAGACGAGGGGAATGTTATGGTACATAATGGAGCAGGATCGTCACTCGTAGCGGAAGTCAAGGAAAAGCAGTTTATCGATCCAGCATTGGCTCAAATGAAGGAAGCAGTTTTGAGTAACAAGACTTCGGCATTTTCACTCGGCGGCGAGGATGGTGTATTGCGGTGTCATGGTAGGCTGTGTGTTCCGGATGTGGATAAGCTTCGGGAGAGGGTAATGGCGGAGGCTCATAATTCCAGGTATTCCGTGCATCCAGGTTCTACGAAAATGTATCATGACCTCAAGGAGATTTATTGGTGGAACGGTATGAAGAAGGGTGTGGCGGACTTTGTATCTAAATGTCCGAATTGTCAGCAAGTGAAGGCTGAGCATCAGCGGCCCGGTGGGTTAACTCAGCTTATGGAAATACCAATGTGGAAATGGGAGATGATCAACATGGATTTCGTGGTAGGATTACCTCGCACTCAGCGCAAGTTTGACTAAATTTGGGTAATAGTGGATCGACTCACCAGATCAGCTCACTTCTTGTCAGCCAAGTCCACCGATACTGCAGAACAATACGCTAGGCTGTATATCAAGGAGATAGTAAGGCTTCATGGTACTCCGCTTTCTATTATCTCGGATTGAGGGGCCCAGTTCACAGCTAATTTTTGGAAGAAATTTCAGCAAGGTTTGGGTACTCAGGTGAATCTCAGCACAACTTTCCATCCACAGACTGATGGTCAAGCGGAGCGGACTATTCAGACGCTTGAAGATATGTTGCGGGCTTGTGTCTTGGATTTCAAAGGTAACTGGGATGATCACTTGCCGCTTATAGAATTTGCTTACAATAACAGCTTTCATGCCAACATCCAGATGGCCACATTTGAAGCATTGTATGGAAGAAGGTGTAGGTCTCCGATTGGGTGGTT
>NW_017699113.1:0-2528 GCF_001879085.1 Nicotiana attenuata | reverse complement strand
GACGCCACCACCAGCGTGATATCTATCTGGCTCGATGGTATCCCTCCCCATGACGATCTTGCAGTGCCACACCACCAGCGTGATATCTATCTGGCTCGATGGTATCCCTCCCCATGACGATCTTGCAGTGCCACATATGCTGAGCTTGGCACTTGTAGGGACTATCATCATCCTGGAAGTCATCCCAGAAGTGACTCATGTTGTCAACCCTGGGTACAACCTGCTTCCTACCCGCTTGCCTCATAACCCGGAGAGGGATGTAAGGGTAAGTTCCTCTCAGGCCGATCAATATCAGGAAGAGTGCATCCCTGGATCAGGCGATGAACTCCTCGGTCGGAAACCACTCGAACATCCATCGTACCTGCTCCTCGGTCAAATTATCAAACAGTTCGAACTATCTTTTGGCATTCTTTGGCTGAGCAAACATATCAGGGATATAATTCATTCGCTTTGGGTAGTGGAAAGCGATGTGATCGTCCCAGTCCCTTCGCTGAATCTCTTGTCGGTATTCACCCTTTTGTAGATGCTCCATGAGCCAAAGTTGAAGTAGCAAATTGCAGCCTTCGAAGTGATTGGCTCCCTGTTGACACTTTTCTAGGGCTCGGTATATTTCCGCAATGATCATGTGCAAAATGCTGAATGGTTGCCCGCCAATTCCTTCCATTAAGGTGTTAGTTACCATGGCCAATTTGGTGTGGATTCTTGCTTTCTTCATTGGAAACACAATCAACCCCAGGAAACAAAACATGAATACGAAGACCCTTCGGTGAATATTCCCTAATGATGTGATGGCAAACTCGTCAGGATAGATACGGTAAGATTTGCTGTGACCGTACCTCTCGTACAAATAATCAAAAGGGACGTAGGATTCTTTCAAATATGTCAGCTCTGGATTCTTCTTCAAACCCATCATTTTGAGGAAACCCTTACCCTTGCGGTTCTCGAGCATTAACAAACCCAGAGTTTCCCATGGTATACCGGCCAATCCTCCTATTTCTTCTAGTAAGGGTGTCATTTCAATGTCCCCGAAGCGGAATACGGACCTCTCACAATCCCAGAACAAAGTAGCAGCTTCTATGATCTTGTTGTTGGGTTGGATTTCTAGGAGAGAAGGTAGGTTTCCCAAATATTTCCGGACAAGAGTCTGATCACTAGAGTGAAGATCCTTCCACCAGCTTAGCAGTTTTGGGTGGATGTTGGTGACCATGCCGAATTTGGGGACTTCGTGCCTCATATTTCTGCAAGACAAATAAGGTTAGGCCCTTACCCCCCACCGGACTTGGCTATTTAATATCAACAATTGGCACAAAAGCATTTAGTTCTCCAAATAAATGCACAGAACATGACGACGTCCGTTTGGGTTTTAGGGAAACCCAGTGGACGTTGGACAAGGCCATCTTAAAGAGTCATTATGCGGACAACACAACTGACTTGACTAGGTTTGACCATGATGCATGCACAGTTAAACAGAGTAAGGTTTCTATGGGGTTTTAGACTGGTACCCTTAAGCGGACAACTCAAGGGGGAAAGGTACGGAACCGTCGACTACACCGTTTATCGATTGGTTTTACCGCAAATATGTCTTTTCCAGATTTAGGGGTAATAATATCGGAAGGGCGCAACCACTCATTATAAGCGTTGCTATGGTATTTGTTTGGCACGAGTGGAATATGATGTTGAGCATAACTATGCAACAATTAAAGACATGTTGTCACGTATTTGCACGTTAAGGAAGCAGTAAATACAACAGTTTCATAATTTAAAGCAGTAGTAAAGGAAAGAAACAAAAGACGAGTCAGTTGCGCAATTGAAAAGAGAATTGAATGCTTAAAGGAATTAAACAAGTAATTGCACGTAAAGAGATATAAAATCACAATAAAAGTCGGAAATGGTAAAAGCCTAAAATTCCCCAGCAGAGTCGCCATGCTGTCGCGCCCCCTTTTTCTCGCGAAATCGGGTTTATGACATTTGGAGGGACAACTCGTTCCTTTTGGGAACTGGGTTTGCATTTGAAGAGTCGCCACCTAATGATTAAGGTGCATTAGGACACCAATAAGAGATTCAACTCTAAGCTTGTTTGAATAACCAGAGATTGGGTAAGGCCTTGAATTATCCCAAGGGGAAGGTGTTAGGCACCCCTCAGGATCCACTAGTGTGGTTCCCGACCAGACAATTATTGTGAATTTGAGGTGCAATTAACATATAAGAAGATAAGGCTCAAATAAGAGGGGGTTTCAATACATAGTGGTTCAGAAGTGGACGAAGTTTGAAAGAATAATTAAAAGAGCTGATCTTTAAATAAGGAATTACAATGCTAAAAGAGAATAAAGAATAAAGGAAGGGGGTCCTAGGTTTATTAAAAATATGGATCACGTCAATGTAATACCCGGTAATCACTCCTCAAGAGAGGGGCTACACGTAGTATTAACGCACCGGTCATCATATCCATATCTACCCTTCCCACCCCATTAAGGTACTAAAGCGTGGATTAGTCTCGATCACTTATTGCATGCTATTACCCGTCCTAT
>NW_017699112.1:0-2529 GCF_001879085.1 Nicotiana attenuata | reverse complement strand
ACGGGAAAACCAATGTCAAGAGCAATTGAGAGAACAGAAATGAGAATTCAGAATGAAAGAAAGCTTGATTGCATTAATGAAAGCTATTACAGAAAAGCAACGCGGTGTCGAGGGGGAGAGACACCAGTACAGAGAATTGCTTGCTTGCTAGAAAGTTTTGATTGCTTGATCCCCCCTAATAGTACTTAAAAAAATAATCCAAAGTTACAAGACTAGACTTGATTAAGCTAGAGAAACATAATGGAAGTACATGAAATAAAACTACTCTATATTTACAATGAAAATGACTTAGTTTTCTATAAGGCAGCAGCAGGTCCGTTGTCAGCAGCAGTGTCTTTGGCATCACGGTCTGTGCGCGCGGCGTTGTCTGCGCGCGCGGCGCTGTTGGCTTCTGCCTGCGGCTTGGCGCTCGCGAGGGATATCGGTGGGGCGATAGAGGCACCTGCGCGCTTGTCACTTGGCGCGGCCAAGACCACGGGGTCGTCCGTGGCGCTAGGCATTGGGAGGTTTGCTAGGACGCCACGGGGCGCGCCCAAGGGGTCATGGGGCATGGCTGGAAAGCCGCCCATGACAACGACCCCATAAATGTCGAACAACACAACTTAATAGTAGTACTTAGTATATCCCCAACTTTCACCACAAAGTCTTAGGAAGCAAAGAACTCAAGATTTTGTTATATAAAAACAAACTTGAAAAAATGACATTGTATAGCCGCTGTAAAAATAATAGCCGAAAAAAATGTATAAAATATACAAATTTTATATACTTTTTTGGCTACCAGATGTAAATAGTTTCGGGCTCGGGCTAAAAGTAATAACACCTCTATAAACTTAGCTTATTCGTTTTCCACCGGACCGTTATCAAAACCAAAGACCCTGTTGCTTCTATTACAGCCTGAGATTGCAGTTTTTACATGAATAAACATCAGAGGCATATTATCCAGGAACTACGGATGGGATGAATCTGGAGGAAAAACGATGAGACAGTTGATTCTGGATTCAAAGAAACAGGGCATCCACAACCTTGGTACCATATCCTAGAATCTGTAGCACTGGAAAACAGAGCACAACTATTTGTGTATCTGTTAGTTAGTCAAATTTCAAAATTATTTATCATCTAGAACTTGGTAACACCTCAAATAGTTACCCAACTTATATGTGCTCTTCAGTAGGGAGTCAATTAACTACTCATGCATTTAGTATTCACTTGGTCCCATATGGAAATGCGCAAAATCGTATCAAAGGGAGAAGGGGGGAAGAAACCAGGAGAACTCGAACATAAAGACATACATCATACGCTACTCATAAAGAGTGAACATTTTCATTTAAAGTAAGGCCCTTGATATGCACAAAAATTCAGTATGTACAACAGCTAGCCTCAAGCCCAAACTAGTTGTGGTTCATATTAGGGATTCATTCTTGCAGAGGTGAATCGTACCCTTGCAAGTTGCGCAAAAAATGGAGAAACTTCAAAACACTACTGTGCCACCAGCTTCTCAATTTCTGATAAATCAAGGTTTAACGAGCCACACTAGCATCCAGGCTCATGTGCCCATCAACAGATTAGAAAGTGCTTGAATCAATGATTTGGGATCGAAAAGCACCCCCACTTTTGGATCATAGATGGAATCCACAGTGACCTACAAGAACTCAATTTGTCACCTAAATTAAAGAGGATCGCCAGCAAACTAACTACATCTCATGACGCCGACTGTTATGCAAATTTCAAGTGAGAACTTAGTTTTTGAAATTACAACAAGAAAGCGCATGAACAAAAGAAACTGATGCAAGTACATTTTTGATTAACCAAGAAGCATCTATATATATATATATAGATAAATCTGGGAATAGAAAAGGTGACTTGGCACCTCTCTTTGACCAAGGATCTTATTTATTCTTTTTCTCTAAATTTTGTACCTTTTTATTATATTTTCCTATTTATATGCTATTGTAAGATTAAAGCTCAATAAGTATTACTCCGACGATTCATGTAATGACTGCACCTATTCATGAATTGATTCTATTGGTACTAATTACAACGTTTCATTCATTCTTGTAAGTGTAACGTATGTAACCGTTGCTTTTGGGAAGTGCAACGGTTAGTTCTGATAATGAAGTGAACTAATACATTTGATACTATTAAATCTAATTATAAACCCACGGGGAAAACTGATATAACAACATGGGTTCTTGATCCGTTTTTACCCAAAAACTGGATTTGTTATATTTATGTTTTGTGCATAGAATAATTTTGATAATGGCTGGAAGAGAAAAACTTGGAAAAAAGAACAAGAGAAGGTTCGATACTATTTGTTGATTCGTGCTAATCACAATCCTGACTAATTCGGTAATATCGATTCTTCTGATTTCCATTTAGTTCTGCAGTAGTTCTCAAATCCCTCTGTTTTTTCTTATTTATCATCTTCTTATTCTTAAAGAAATATTTGTCATGGTTAGTTGGTTACATAAGATACGCATTTGAGAAAACTAATCCAAATTTGTATTCACCAAGTACTTTGTAGGTAACATG
>NW_017699111.1:0-2529 GCF_001879085.1 Nicotiana attenuata | reverse complement strand
CAAACAGCCAGTAAATCAAAGTGGCAGGCTTTGTTCGAATGAACCAAGTCGAGCAAAGGTAAAGATGGTTCAATTAGAGAAAATCAGTAACAATCAGTCAAACCCCATTAAAGGAATTGAGAATCAATTAGTAGTTGGCAAAACCTTTTTTGAAAGAAGAACTTCTCATATATAAAGCAGACAAATCAAACAAAGGGGTCGTCATGTTACTGAGAAAAGAGTCTAATATTGAAAGGTTCAGAATCATAAGGAAAGGGAAAACAAGTTCAGTTTGTAGACTCATAGTGAGTCTGAGAGTCCAGGGTTCCAATGCAGAACCCTAGTCCAAACACCAAATCAAACTTGCCAAAGAAAACCCCAAATCCTAGGGTTTCAAATCGAATCAGACATAGAGATGAGAAGGCAAGCCACTGAAACAGACTCAAAGGTCTGTTTCAAAGCCTCATGAGAAGCAAAACAAATAGGATAGCAGGTTTGAAACAATAAAGAAAGAAAGCTGATTTAAGAGCATAAAAGAGCATGTTTTAGAAAAGTCGGAACTTAAGCAAGTTCAGAGGAAAAGAGAGGTGGTATAAACTTAAGCCACAGTAGATGAAACATGCTTAGCAAGAACACAAACAGAGTCTAGTAAAGCAAACAAAATCAAAGAACTCAACAGTAAACACATATAGTAGAAGAGTAACATAACAAGGATTAGCATGTGAGCACAGGAGTAACATGTATAGTAGGAAAAGAAGAAGCAGAAGAACAACACACGCGTAGTAACAGAAAATATACGAGCATAGTATAGACAAACACACATAAAGGAAAGAACAGCAAGAATCAGAAAGATATTTTTTTGAAAACCTTTCAGAAACCCTAAATCGAAAAATAACAATTTTGAAAAGAAAATTTGGGGAAAACAATTTAGAGGTCCAGTAGAACACAAACATACCATAGATCTAAGAAAATAAACAGAGAAAAACCTCGAACAACTTAGGGTTTCAGAGAAACCCTAGAAATGAGAAAGGCTTGGAAAAGTCAGATCCTGGGTCGAAGAGGTCAGGAATCAGGTTTTTCGTGCTTAAATGTGCCGGAGCATGGCCGGAGAAGCCATGGAACCAAAGATCTGAGAGAGAACCATCAAAGTCAAACTTCAAAACCTCGAACTCCCAAGGTCTAATGGTGGAGAGGGGTGAGTATAGACCATCCATGGCCTGAGAAGCCATGGATTCCGGTGAAAGTACGGTGGAAAAGGGTCGGAGACAGGCTAGGGTTCCGAAGAAACTTCGAGAGAGTTTTGAGAGTGGAGAGTATTCAAGGGAGGCGGAATAAACAAAATGGGGGAATAGGGTTTGGTTTGGGGAATTAAAAATGGAAAGGGGAGATCGTGACCGTTGATCAGATTGATCAACGGTCTGGATTAAAGGAGGCTTGGGTCGGGTAGTTAAATGGGTTAAGGATACGAAATTGGGCTAGCCCGGTTGGGATTCAAATTGGGTCAATTAGGGGGGTCAATGTGGCTATAATCGAAATGCAAATGGGCTGCAATTGAAACGAAATGAGGCCAAATTTTAAATAGCCAGTTTTACACCTTTTATTTTATAAAAATAGTAAAAAATGATTTTAAAAGCAAATTAAAAGTACCGAAACAATTAATAATATATAAATATTAATTAAAAAATATTGAAACCAATTTTACAATTATAGAAATGCTATTAATCTTAAAATAGGCTAAAATTGCAATTGTATGCAATTTAGCTTTAAAAATACCAGATAAATTTGTAAAAATATACAAAAATCACCTTAACTATATTTTGGTATAAATATGAGAATAAAATAAATTATTCACCAAAATTGATAGTTTTGGGAATAGTTACTGGCTTTTGTACTGCTAAAATGAATAATAAATTGATTTTAAAATCTTTCAAAAATTAGAAAAAAATACCAAAACACTTGAGCATGCTTATATAGCATGTACATGTTATTTTGAAAGAATTTTGCGTATAAAATACATAGGAAAAAAATGGGTGTCAACATGTGCTCAGTTACTTTTAATTGCTATAATTGTCCTTTTCCCACGCTTTAATTACGCCTCCGCTTTTTCCCTCTCTTTTCTCTTCTTTCACATCAGTTCGCAGTTCAAAGATGGAAAGCCATCCATCACGTCTTCTCAACTGACAACTTTTCCTTTTCTGTACTCAACCGTCAAAACCCTTTTCTTAAGACTGAAAACCCTTTCATTCACTCTCATCTCCATCTATTCTCCAAAAGCTTCTATCAAAGCTCCTTCTCTACAATGGCGAAACACTCCAAAAATCCTTCTGCTTCCACCAGAAAGAGTACCCGTTCCAGAGCAAAAACCCCTTCTGCGCCTCCTGAGCAAGTGGACCTAGGGTCTGATCACTCTGAAGGCTTCGCCTCATCTCAGGGAAATTTCTCTGAACACTCACAACTTCTAGGAGAAAAGGCTTTAGGCAAGCGACCCATGGAAGAACCCCCTATTTCGTCCACCCCAAAGAAATTAAAGGTTGATTTCTCTGCCTCTCT
>NW_017699110.1:0-2529 GCF_001879085.1 Nicotiana attenuata | reverse complement strand
GAAATGCAATGTACACACCCTTCGCCAGGTGCGGGTCTTGAAAACCTATGAAGGGTTTACCGGTCGTGGGGCCAATGGGTATCTACCTCGGAGGTTCCCGTTGAGACCTGTGTATCCTGCAATCTCTTCTAATGTAGGTGTGAGTTCAAAATCTGAAAACCGGAATACATTACGGGTCGGGTCCCAAAATGGTATTAGTGCCTCAATGATATCCTTCCTCGGTTTGATGTTCAATAAATCTACGAGACCGCCCAAACTTTTGACCACGGTATCTCTGCTTCCTTTTCCCAAATCATGCCACCACATATGGAGTTTCAAAGGGATCTCGCTCAGGACTGAGAAGGTTTCGATGTTATTTGAGTTCATCCTGCACATTTATTTAGGGGGATTTAATGATTTATTTTGAAAAGTGGCTATTTGTGCAAAAAATTCTTTATTTTGAAAACAAGGACTTGGATTTGCAAATACGGCCTTTCAGCACTTTTGGGAGGAAGATTTTAAGGCTGTGCCCGCAAACCATTTAAAATGACTCAGGGTGGCTGTTCTTGCAAAAACAGCCTTCCGGCGTCCTTTTAGGGACATTCGGCTTATTTTAGACAAGAATGGCATCACCCGACTTATTCATGACAAAAAATTAAAATTTTGACATTTTTTTGGCTATTTTTGCAAAAAGGAGGTTAGACCCGATGAGGGTTGCCTACGTATCTCACATCCGGTGAGAATCAAACCGGCGTAGTTCGGGCAGATTTGCCAAAAACAAATGTATTTTGAACAACAATTTTCTTCCTATTGTTTCAAATCTTTTTCTCTTTTTCTCTCTTTTTTTTTCCACAAATCCGGCAACATTTCGGTACTACTTGGGCATTGGGTTTTTTCAAAACAAATGGTCACCCTTACTTAGTCCTAACACTGCTTATTTTTCATAATTCACTCATTTAGACAAGCTGGTCAACATGCAAAACCGAGCAAATAAATGCGCAAGTAGCACGTAAGATGTATCAGGATGGTCAATTCATTTTAGGTCACCTGTCCTAGACGGACCCAACCCCTATGTTGAGTCCCCTAAGTCAAATGCACATGATGCAAACAAGCGTCCTACTAGGGATCCGGCATGAGTTTTTGTTCTTCTAGGTTTAAATCCTAGGTTTATTGGTCTAGACCTGGCTTACCCGAGCGGACAACTCGAGCCGAGGGGGAGGCAGCGTACCGGGGATACAGAAGCTCCGCCGGCTTAGCAACTTATCCAAACCTCGTTCTAAATTGGGAAAGACTCTAAACAGAAGAGAAGCTACACGAAGTGCACCCTTCTCCATGATGTAGAAGACTCAGAAAGAGGAAAGGATTCGCGACAGTTTATATATACAGTTCAACAAATATCAAAGCGGTAAAATATTTAGCACATATAGCATGGAACATGTAGAAAAATCAAATAAAGCCAAATATAACAATTATACTAAGCTCGAATTCTTGAACCCTGAACCGAAATTCTGGGTTCGTCTCCCCAGCAGAGTCGCCAGAGCTGTCACACCTCCTTTTTACACACCTACCCCGAAGGATAAGGTATAGGGGAGTTTTTCCATTTAAAGTGACATTATTCGAAATGGGATTATTTATTTATTTTTTAGAGTCGCCACTTGGGAAAGCATTGGCTTTTGGTGTCCCAAGTCACCGGTTTAACTTGAATCCCAAATCGAGGAAAATTTCGACTTCCCAATTGGAGTCTGCGAACCAGAAATTCTGAATAAGGAATTCTGTTGACCCGAGGGAAGGTGTTAGGCACCCCCGGATCCCGTGGTTCTAGCATGGTCGCTTAAATTATTATGAATGGCTAAAATCTGATTTTAATACATGCTCAAACCTATAGTGCAATTTTAGAATTATTTAACCGCTTTTAGTTAACTTTTAAGAAAGTGAACGCCGTTTAAAAACGTGTTTTTGGATCACTTCATATGAAATGCACCCGGATCCGCGACACATTCTTATTCAACGTTTTTGGATTTGGATTTGGGTTACATGAAATGCACACCCGTATTTAAGAAGGTAAAATTATTAAAAAGCGCGCCTAAAGCGACTAACGGGTTATTATCTTTGCGGAGTGCCGTGAAATTCGCTAAACGGCACGCCCTGAATTCTAAGTATTTTTAATTAAGCATTTAATGAGGGCCCCGCAACTTATGCATTTTGTTCAGCGAGGATCATCTCCCTTTATTATTTAAAGGCCAAACTAAAGCAAACTACGATTTTCTATTTATTTTTTGTCTCTAAAAGGGCCTAATTAATTTACATCTATAAATTCGGGTCTCGGGTTCAAGTCTGAATTCAAACAAAAGGGAAACCCTCCTAATTTGAACCCGCTACTTAACTCGAGAACCTAAATTTATATTTGCAAATCAATCCCCATATTCCTAATATAATTTAAAGGATTTTTTTTTTGATTTCAGCATTTTTGGGCCTTCAAACTTGGCCCTATATAGGCAGAAGGAAATACAACTTTTAAATTTGCCCAGCTTTTGGCTTCTTAAGATGACA
>NW_017699109.1:0-2529 GCF_001879085.1 Nicotiana attenuata | reverse complement strand
AACCAATGTTAGGGTGTGACATCTGAACTATCATCATCCAACTTGTGGCTCCATTCCCAAGAATTACATAAAGTTGTTCTAGGAGGTAAATACATACAAATACACTACAGTGCACAAACTTATCCTTCAGAGTATACCATCATCTGATAAATCACTTCCTGCGCCATCCGGCGAGTCTTGGTCTTAATCTGGACCTAAAATATGCAAAGATTTCGCTATGATCACTATTACTTACATTTTCTTTTAGCACCCATAGGCATCATTGTATACTCACCAGTCACCAGAATTTTGATACACTGAAAATTGGAGATCTGGTAACTGAATAACTGATAACTGGCATCCTGAATAACCATAAACTTGCTAACTGAATGATTGTGTAACTGGTAACTGAGGTAAACTAATAGCCATAAGACATGATAACTGCTTTTGTACTTTCTGATAAGGTTATGCTTTAATGTGTACTACTATCCATTGCATCCCACTTTTAACGTCCTCTCAAGTCTCATATTTACCAACTTGTACTCCATAATTATACCCCAATGGGCAATTATCCTCTCTAGGACCTTAGGTTTCTCCTGCGCATCGCTTGGGCATCCAATACGTTTGGAATTCGATAGGATGAGAAGGTTGACTATTTAGCTAAGCTTCATGGCACGATCTAGAGTAGAAAGAAATGAGACAATCCTGGATGTCTTGGTAGTTAACCGTTTATATGAGTGGCCGGCACACACATATAAAGGAAAATCCACTAGACACGGCTTCATAGACTCCCTAGGACTCTTGAACCTAGGGATCTGATACCAAGCTTTGTCACGCCCCGAACCTGGGCCTGGACGTAACACGGCACTCGGTGCCTGACTACATGTGACCGAGCGAACCAACTGGCTGGATGAATCAACATGTGATATCATAACATACAGAATGCAGAAGATAAACTAACACATGTTGATTTACTAAAAGTCTGGATGATATAAATCAGAGTGCGGAAATACTAATACAATTCTGAAACATATTTGCAGCCAACATGGCTTAACAAGAAAGTCTGATACTCTGTCTAACTGTTACTCTAATATATGAAGCCTCTAATGAAATACTGAAAATACTGACTGCCTTTAAGTCTTGAAAACTGTAAGGTAATGATAATGCACCGAAAGAACTGGGGATCACCAAATTAGCTGGTACGAGAATCCTAGCGCTCTGAATCATGAACCTGTTAATCATTACCTGCATTGTGAGATGCAGGCCCCGGGCAAAAGGGACGTCAGTACATTTGAATTGTACTGGTATGTAAAGCAACTAAAAGAAAGAATTATAAATGCTGAAACTGAAACTAAGCTGATAACTGAAATGATATCTATTGAAACTAAAACTGAAGTGAGAACTGGTAACTGAACTGATAACTGAAAAGATAACTGATAACTGAACTGATAACTGAATAAAGGAAGTAAGGATATGAATACTCCCTCTTCTGAATGATGAACAACCTGTTTATCTGAATAAGCTACGGCCTCGGGCCCAATATATATGTGTACAAGCTACGGCCTCAAGCCCAAGTATACGTATACATAACTACGGCCTTAGGCCCAAAAATGCATAAAGCATAAATTACGGCCTTAGGCCCAAACATGCATAAAGCATAAACTACGACCTCAGGCCCAAGTATGCATAAAGCATATAAACTACGGCCTCAGGCCCAAATACAGGTGTTCAACATTCAGGAATTTAAAATCAGAAACTGAGAATCATACTGCAATACTTGATAGTGAAATACTGAATCACATTGAGTTACATGATACTGGAATACTGGGTTACATAATACTGACATACTGAATGGGACTAGAATGAGACATGTATTCTTGAACTGATTATGAATACTGAAATCTCAACTGTTTATGGCATACCGAGTAATCTATACTAAGACTCGGGAGCATCAAACCCAAGTCTATATTGAATACGCACTGAGCTCACAACGTTCAAAACGAAAGTCATGAGCGAGTTATGAAGCTAGAGAATAGAAGTTCTACAACTATTCAAGGAACTAGGCTTAACTATATTTCTGAGGCAATTGGTAACGTCGTAAAAGAAATGTAGTGTTAGGGAGAATCATTAAAATTCCCAAACATAGAGAGTTAGCCTCACATACCTTAACTTCCTGCTCTTGAGCATAATACAACATTCGCCAACCCTTTCAACTTTAATCTATATCAATACAAGTCAAAGGGATTCCAAATTAGCAATAATAGTCATGTTTTGGTCACTTAGGCATTTTATCAAACACTCGGTGGCATAAAGCTTCATAGCCCTTATTAATGGTGTCTCTACACCCAATAACTCATTCTCTTGCTCCTAGATAAATTCTAAAGTCTCAAATGGTTATAATCGATATTATTATTTATCACCCATAAGCTAAACAACACCCTTAACCAATAATCAACACTCAACACCCCAAACCTATAATCGTTCGTGCTTTTCTATCAAACCCATCAACTCATATATCATGAACTAGGGTTTATAATCATTAAACCAATG
>NW_017699108.1:0-2531 GCF_001879085.1 Nicotiana attenuata | reverse complement strand
AACACTAAGACAACGAGTCTACAATCCAATATCATATCCAAAATCTGGCATACCAAGCAAAGAAAGATCCACTCGGACCTCTAATTCCCAATAACCGCTAGACGGTGCCGATACACACGATTTACAACCACTGCATAGTCTGATCACGAGAACTCCTAGTCTCCAACTCCATATAGCCCATGAATCACTATACCTGATCCCGAATTCCGCCGTATGAATACCTATTACACCTCGAGTATCCAATCACTCCACGAAAGATATTCTAAAATTTCCTGTGCCATCAAACAAACTCAGATATCAACAGACGATCCTAAATGCCACAACACTACCGAAGTATTATCAGTTTACATCACATTGCCCTTTTACTGGAACATATACCCCCGTCGACTCACTATGGTTGGCAATACCATTTTCCTTAATCATTTGAAAATCGATTCTTTAATCACCTGCAGCTGCCCGTGCTGCTTAAGAATTTAATGACTTTCCATTATGAACTGAACCGTAACCTTACACACACAAATCCCAATCCTCCACAACATATCACATATACCATACCACGCTAGGATAACATGAGAACTCCATCTCCCTTTTCTTAACCACAAACATCTATGTACCCAACTAGTCGAGAACTCTCCATTGATCCCATCTAGAATAAAATCACTACACATCCCATGCTTCGCATGCCTATAGACAATATATACGTCTCCAAACCACGATAAAACTCATTAAAAAACTCTCTCCCCAATTCCATTGCACAAGCTAAACTGCCACGACTGAATCCTTCTACCCAGACCAGCTAAGCAAGCTGTCAGAACTCAAGAGCCTTGCTGCACAATACCTGTAAAAGTCCATTGCCTCGAACACATACGAAGAATTAATCACATCCTTACCATACCGATTCGGTCTACTATCAAGCTATTCCATCTATCTAATTTCCCTTTTGATTCATCATCCACTTGATATTTCTCCCTCGCTGTAGCATCACAATGCCTCAATCCAAGCTTACCACACAAGACTCGAACATAAGACCACACTGTCTAAGACCCATAGGCCACTGAATACTCTCTCAATTGTTTCCCAGAAAAACCACATTCCAGAATAGTTTACTCTGAAGAACTTTCTGCGAATCTAAACTCGTTCCCTTTACTTTCTAGGTATCGACACATAGGATCCCATGATCAACATAGAATACCACAAGTCTTGACATTTTCTATTGAAAACACTGTCTTTAGTCACATACACCACCTTAAAACACCTGAGTGTTACATGTAGATTCTTGAACACATTAAAACCTTTCTCGAGAGTCATTCACTCTTATTCATCTGCAAATCACCTGATTTAACGAACAGAACCACTCGTGCTTTATTGGCACTCCGATACCGTAAAATGAGACCTTCATCCCAATACAACCAAGCAACTTCTTGCTTTATGCACCGAGCATTTTTTTACCAACAACACCTCCAGACATTCCGTAATTCTCATACTCTATGGAACATAATATAACCTTTGTCGAAATTTTTGCTTCACTCATGCCATCCTCGGCTCAATTTCTGCAACTAGAACTGATTTGCCAGCATACCTCGAAACGGAACCAACATAGCACATAACTGTGCGATCTGCTAATCAACAGCAACCTCCCCAACTTGGCTCAAAGCCATATATCAAGACACACTCGATAACACATAATACTTTTACTCTAATAATGTCACAATATCATAGTGAGATTAAACTCAAATCATCTACAAGTTTTGTGAAAGCACAGATCATCTAGCACTGAAATCCTCTACAAATCTCGCATTCATCCCCATACCAGTTGAGTCCACTCCCTTGAGCGACCCGAATTTATCAAATTTCAACACGTACTCTTCAATTACACATGAGATCTTTCTAGCATACACGTAGGGACCATGCCACTTAAGAACACTCCGCAGGAGATAACCCACCTGCTTCACCTCAATTTAGTATTTCAGCACACCTTCCATCGACATACACATAACACAGTCATTTAGTCTTCCTGAGTCTGAACTCATACCGCCACACGTAATGCACTTTACTCCCCAGCTAGGAGACACGAAAATATTCTTCACGCGCCCATAACTCGGACTACACATCAAATCACAACAGGAATCGAACACTTAACAGCTCATCTATAATTCAGCAGACTCCTTTGTCACTACCAAGATCACATGGATACATCTCGCAGTACTAACATACTCATCACATGGATATCCAACCGCCATTCCGGCTAATAAGGACAATACCGAACATATAAGTTCAAAACACTTGCTCACACAATCAGCACCTCAGTGCTTAAGCCATAGGCAAAGATCCGGCCTCAAGTCCTCCAGACTGGCCCAACATCAAACTCACGGAGATTACATCTCGCCCCTTGATCGGGGAATCACTAGCCATCAAGGCACATACAGAACTGAGCGCTCGCGTGCGCATACAGACGTGTGGAAGGAATTTCAAGAGTTATATCTCAAGCTGAATCAAGTACGCACGATAAGAATTCCAAGAAAGTGAAGTTT
>NW_017699107.1:0-2531 GCF_001879085.1 Nicotiana attenuata | reverse complement strand
CAGCCTGCCCAGCTTTAGTTTTAATCAGACCTTAAACAGTACGTGCAAGACATGCTAAACTATGTGTTTTTCTTATCTTAAAGGAGGTCTGTTTGAGCCTTTTGTTTGTTTATATGCTTCTCCCCCCAAACTTGCTATATGTGTTTTTGTTTGTCGCCTTAGCATTTTTACCTTTTGAAACCACAAATAAGCCCAATACCTCCTCCCTTTAGGATTAGTAGTCCCAAGTACCTCCGGGACTGATAGGATTGGGGTGGGTAATAGCATGCAGTAAGTAAACGAGACCATTTCGCGCTTTAATACCTTAAAGGGGTGGGAAAGGGTAGATAAGGATATGATGACCACGCGATAACATCACGCGTAAGAGTGATTACCGGATGTTGTGTGGGGTGATCCATATTATTAATAAACCTAGGACCCCCTTTCCTTTGTTTCTTTGTTTCTTTTAAATCTTTTAAAACGTTTCTTTTAAGAAAATCAACTCTCTTTAATGCTTTCCAACTTTATTTCTAACCTTTATGTGAAAAATCCCCTCTTATTTGAAGTCCTACTTGTCTATATATTATTTGTACCATAAGTCACAACAATAGCTTGGCCGGGAACCACACTAACGTATTCTGAGGGGTGCCTAACACCTTCCCCTTGGAATAATTTCAAGCCCTTACCCTATCTCTGGTTATCCAAAATCAAGCTCTTCTAAAAGTGTCCTAATGCACTTAAATCATTAGGTGGCGACTCTTCAATTCCATTAAACCCAATTCCCAAAAGGCAACGAGTTGTCTTCCCAAATGTCATAAACCCGATTTCGCGAGAAAAAGGGGGCGCGACAGCATGGCGACTCTGCTGGGGATTTCTTTTAGGCTTTTACCATTTCATGCTGTTATTGTGACTTTACATTTCTTGTGCGCCTTTATTTGTTTAATCCGTTTAAGTATTTAATTCCTTCTCGTACTGCAAAAACTGACTTCTTTCCTTTGTTTTCTTTACTGCTTTCCTTTACTGCTTTCCTTTACTACTGTTTTAAATTATGAGGAATTGTTGTAATTATTGCTTTTGTAACGTGCAAATACATGACAACTTGTTTTAATTATTGCATAAGCTTGTTTTCAACATCATATTCCACTTGTGCCAAACAAAATACCATAGCAACGCTTATAATGAGTGGTTGCGCCCTTCCAGTATTATTACACCCTAAATCCAGCAAAGGCATATTTGCGGTAAAACCAGTCGATCAACGGTGTAGTCGACGGTTCCGCGCCTTTCCCTCTTGAGTTGTCCGCTCAAGGGTACCAGTCTAATACCCCATAGAAACTTTACTCTGTTTAATTGTGCATGCATCATGGTCAAACCTAGCCGAGTCAGTTACGTTGTCCGCATAATGACTCTTTAAGATAGCCTTGTCCAAAGTCTACTGGGTTTTCCCAAAACCCAAACAGACACTACCACATTTTGTGCATTTATTTGGAGACTAAAATGCTTTTATGCCAATTGTTGATATTAAATAGTCGAGTCTGGTGGGGGTAAGGGCCTAACCTTTTTGTCTTGCAGAAATATGAGGCACGAAGTGCCCAGATTCGGCATGGTCACCAACATCCACCCCAAATGCTAAGCTGGTGGAAGGATCTTCATTCCAGCGATCAGACTCTTGTCCGGAAATTCCTGGGAAACCTACCTTCTCTCTTGAAAATTTAACCCAACAATAAAATCATAGAGGCTGCTACCCTATTCTGGGATTGTGATAGGTCCGTGTTCCGCTTCAGAGACATTGAGATGACACCCCTGCTCGAGGAAATAGGTGGACTGGCTGGAATACCGTGGGAAACTCCGGGTTTGTTAATGCTGGAAAATCGCAAGGGTAGAGGTTTTCTCAAAATGATGGGTCTAAAGAAGAATCCAGACTTGACATGTTTGAAAGAGTCATACATTCCCTTTGACTATTTGTACGAGAGGTACGGCAACAACAAATCTTACCGTACTTATCCTGATGAGTTCGCCCTTACATCATTGGGGCATATTCACCGAAGGGTATTTGTCTTCATGTTCTGTTTCTTGGGGATGATAGTATTTCCAATGAAGAAAGCAAGAATCCATACCAGGCTAGCTATGGTCACCAAAACACTAATGGAAGGAATTGACGGACAACTGTTCAGTCTTGTGCCAATGATCATTGCAGAGATATACCGAGCCCTAGAAAGGTGTCAACAGGGAGCCAAACATTTCGAGGGTTGTAATCTGCTACTTCAACTTTGGCTCATGGAACATCTCCAAAAGGGTGAGTACCGACAGGAAATCCATCAAAGGGACTGGGACGATCATATCGCCTTTCATCACCCAAAGCGACTGAATTAAATGCCCAACATGTTCGCCCAACCAGAGAATGCTAGAGAATGGGTCGAACTCTTTGATAATTTGATTGAGGACCGGGTACAATGGATGTTCGAGTGGTTCCCTACTGAAGAATTCATCATTCGGTCCAGGGATGCGCCATTTCTGATACTGATCGATTTGAGGGGAACCTACCCTTATGTCCC
>NW_017699106.1:0-2531 GCF_001879085.1 Nicotiana attenuata | reverse complement strand
ATGCAACACTGCCCTTTGCCATTTATTGCTCCTTTTTCAATCTTGTTATTACTTTGCCTTTTATCTTTTTGGAACGATGGTAGTCCTTTATATTTTTCGAAATAGTCTCCGAGTGAATGTATTCGAACTCAGGTGAACTTCGACCTTTGGGTTTTCTCAAGGCAGTCCCCGAGTGAGTTGATTCGAGCTCGGGTGAAGTCTAACCCTTAGGTTTCTTCGAAGCAGTCCCCGAGTGAGTGGGTTCGAGCTCGGGCACAATTTGACCTTCAGGTTTTGTATCGATTTTACGCCTTTTTCTTAAGGTCTTACAAGTTCGAGTATACTTCGCCTTTTAGTGAAGTCGATGATGAAGCCGGTATTACCTCTTTTTGAGATTTTATGAATTTGGACCCGCCTTCTCGAGGACTTATGGTCAAAATAATGCCTTATCGAGGCCTTACGAATTTCGAACTCACCTCTGAGGTCTTTCAGTTTTATGTGTCGCCTTATTAAGGTCTTATGAGCTTGGACTTGCCTTCTTGAAGTCTTATAGTTTAAGCGTTGCCTCATTGAGGTTTTATGAGCCTAAAGCAGGTCTTATGTGATCGAATATGAGATCGAATATGCTTCGAGGAGGTCTTATGTTCGAATGTGCCTCGAGGAGGTCTTATGTTCAAATGTGCCTCGAGGAGGTCTTATGTTCGAATGTGCCTCGAGGAGGTCTTATGTTCGAATGTGCCTCTAGGAGGTCTTGTGTTCGAATGTGCCTCGAGGAGGTCTTGTGTTCGAATGTGCCTCTAGGAGGTCTTGTGTTCGAATGTGCCTCGAGGAGGTCTTGTGTTCGAATGTGCCTCGAGGAGGTCTTATGTTCGAATGTGCCTCGAGGAGGTCTTATGTTCAAATGTGCCTCGAGGAGGTCTTATGTTCGAATGTGCCTCGAGGAGGTCTTATGTTCGGACTTGAAAACATACCGAAAAGTCGAACAAAATCTTTTAGGTTATGATGTGAATATGCATCAGATAGTCTTTGCTATTGCAGTAATAGTTAATACATCATACTGATCCGAGCGGATTAGGTCAGGTTAGTTGGGCACGACTCGCTTTGGCCGTTTGACCCTTACATTTATTCTTATTGACCTTCGCCTCCTTCGGAGGGCGATTTAGTATACAATGATTTACCCTTGGATACCTTTATAGTAGCACGATGTTCTTGCTGCCTCGTTAAAAACCTTGCCGAAAAACCCGAGTTGGGACAAAAACGGTCGAAGGAAAAAAGAGTGCAGCTCGTGCTTTCAGTCTCTCCGATGTCCGAACTTATCTTAGCGACCGATCATCGACCTGCACGGGTTAGGATCGGACAAGTCTCAAAAAATTTATGGAAGCGAAGAAGAAAGAAGACTTACCTTTAGCAGTAGTATCTCTTCAAGTGGCCTATATTCCAGTTATTGGGTAGTTCTTTCCCATCCATCGTCCCTAACTTGTACGAACCCTTTCCGGTTACCTTCAAAATGGTGTAAGGGCCTTCCCAGTTTGGTCCTAATTTCCCTTCGTTAGGGTCTCGAGTGTTGAGGGTGACCTTTCTTAGTACCAAGTCCCCTATATTGAAGTATCGAAGACGAGCCCTTCGGTTATAATATCTCTCGATCTTTTGTTTCTGAGCTGCCATCCTAACTAGTGCGGCCTCTCTCCTTTCGTCTAAAAGATCCAAGCTGGTGAGCATTGCTTCTTGGTTGGTAACCTCGGTTGCATACCGGAATCTAGCGCTGGGTTCGCCCACCTCGACTGGGATCAAGGCCTCGGTTCCGTAAACCAAAGAGAAAGGAGTGGCACCGGTGCTAGTCCTTTCGGTTGTCCGGTAGGCCCATAGGATTTCGGGCAGCATCTCTCTCCATTTTCCTTTTGCGTCTCGTAACCTTTTCTTTAGGTTCTGAACGATGGTCTTGTTGGTCGACTCAGCCTGCCCGTTTCCGGTGGGATGGTACGGGGTTGACAATACCCTCTTGATCTTGTTATCCTCGAAGAATCTTGATACCTTGCTCCCAACGAACTGTTTCCCATTGTCACATACTATTTCGGAAGGCATCCCGAACCGACACACGACGTGGTCCCAAAGGAAGTCGATTACTTCTTTCTCTCGAACCTTTTCGTAAGCCTGCGCTTCAACCCATTTGGAGAAGTAGTCAGTAACCAAAAGAATAAATTGAGCCTTACCTGGAGCTCGAGGAAGCGGGCCCACTATGTCCATTCCCCACTTCATGAAAGGCCAAGGAGAGATGACCGAATGCAGCAGCTCAGCAGGCTGATGGATGAATGGCGCATGCCTTTGACACCTGTCGCATCTTCGTACAAATTCCCTTACATCCTGTTCCATGTTGACCCAATAGTATCCAGCTCGAATTATTTTTCGGACCAACGCATCCGCGCCCGAATGGTTGCCACATGACCCTTCGTGGATTTCCCTCAATCGTACTCTGTGTCTCCGGGGCCAAGGCATATGGCGAGTGGTCCTCCGAAGGTTCTTTTATATAAGACTCCGTCCTCGGCCAAACAAAA
>NW_017699105.1:0-2531 GCF_001879085.1 Nicotiana attenuata | reverse complement strand
GGTGAGGAGCCGCCAGAGAGAAAGAGACGACGGTTGATCACGGGAAAGGGGATAGCGACTGAAGACGAGAGGGTAAGCGAACCCCGTCAAGTGTCGAGGCCGGTTTTTATGGCCGATGCTATCCGTTCTGGGAGGTCGGTTCCCCAAAGGAGAGCAGTTACCGACGCCAGCCCAGCCCGTGTTCCAGAGAGCGGTTCGTCGGCTGCTGTTGGAGAAGTGGGCGATGGTGCCGAGAGGGCGGACACTGAGGCCGCCCGTGGAGATGCAGATGGGCTAACGAGGGGTCCAGCCCATGTGGAGATGACGGCGGGTAGGTCCAACCGCCGAATTATGATCCCAGGAGGGTATAACCTGTTACAACACAGCGAGCAGGCCGCAACGGATATGACCCTGTTATGTGCGGCTGCTGAGCGTGAAATGCTGAAGGGTGTTAGTGACGGGGATCTATCCCGGAAGGTTGCTGGCGCGGCCTTGCAGGTAGCTTTCAGTTTTTTGTGTGCCGTAAGGCTAACTTTGATGCGTACCGACTTGCCTTTCCTCTTTTTCTTCTCCTTTTTAGACTCTCATTTTGGAGGTGGAGAGGAGGTGGCGGGCGCAAAAGAAGGCAGCCACTTTCAACAAGATGGCGAAGAAGTACCAACGGTGCCGTGCTAAGCATCGGGCGCTGGCGGACCTACTTAAGCAGGACCCGGAATTTCAGGTGTTCCGTGAGGGCCTTGAACAGTCGGAGGCCCAACTGAAACGGAGGGTGGCCGAGCTGGAGCAGGTCGATGAGCAGCTGATGACTGCTCTGGCTTGAAACATTGAGCTAGAGACTCTTCTTCAGTCGAAGGAAGAAGAATTGGAGGTTAGCCGTGGGGTAGCGGCGGAAGCTGTTGATTTGCGGACCAAGGTTGCTGCTTTGATCGCCGAACTCGATGCCAGGGCGGCTGAGATTGAAGTCCTTAAGCGGACTGCTGCACCAAGGCTTGATGAGGATGCGCCTTGTGAGGCGCATGATATGTGGGTATACGTCGAGGCCAGATTAGTCGTATTCGAGGAGTTCTTGGCTGCGGGTCGAGCCACTGAGGCGGAGGTTCAGGAGCAACGACGCATAGCCCGCGTCACCCGCGAAACCTGTGGGTATAGTTCTGACTCCCCAGACCGGGCGGGCTATAACTCCGAAGACATCAACCGTCTAGAATCCGGCTCTTGGATCTCTGCAACTTATCAACCCGGGGGCGGCGATGAACAAGGTGGCGGTCAGGCGGGGGACGACGGTCGAAGCGGCGAAGCCTCTTAGGACTTGTAGCAATTTTGTTTTATTGTATTTTGGAATGTAAATGGGACCTTTTGTAAGGTCAGGTGTACATACATTTTTTGAATGATAATGAAAGTCATACTTTTGCTGTCATTTTTTTCCTTTTGTATCTTTTATTTTCGGTACCTCGTCTCCATAGAGCAGGTGCTCACTTGTAGGATTTTCAGTGTGTTTCTCGAACGTTGTCTGTGTTATCCGCCGATAGGATGCAACTTCGACGCTAGATAGTGGTGGCTTTAGCTAATAATGGCATCACTTCAATTGTTATTTGAGAGCCTTTCGTCGTAGTTGAACAGGATTAGCGACTGTTGGCGATGATGGCCTTAGCCATAATACTGTCGATGGCCTTAGCCATGTACGTAACTTCGACTGTCGTCGAATTACTTGTTTGTAGTGGTCGAGCTGGGTCGATTTATTGACGATAATGGCCTTAGCCATAATACTGTCGATGGCCTTAGCCATGTACGTAACTTCGACTGTCGTCGAATTACTTGCTTATCATAGTCGAGCTGGGTCAACTTATTGACGACGATGGCCTGAGCCATAATACTGTCGATGGCCTTAGCAATGTACGTAACTTCGACTGTCGTCGAATTACTTGCTTATCGTAGTCGAGCTGGGTCGACTTATTGACGACAATGGCCTTAGCCATAATACTGTCGATGGCCTTAGCCATGTACGCAACTTCGACTGTCGTCGAATTACTTGCTTGTCGTAGTCGAGCTGGGTCGACTTATTGACGACGATGGCCTGAGCCATAATACTATCGATGGCCTTAGCCATGTACGTAACTTCGACTGTCGTCGAATTGCTTGCTTGTCGTAGTCGAGCTGGGTCGACTTATTGACGACGATGGTCTGAGCCATAATACATTGGAGATGGCTTTAGCCGTTTGCACGTTGGAGATGGCCTTAGCCGTTCATACATTGGAGATGGCCTTAGCCGTTCATTCATTGGAGATGGCCTTAGCCGTTCATACATTGGAGATGGCCTTAGCCGTTCATTTATTGGAGATGGCCTTAGCCGTTCATTCATTGGAGATGGCCTTAGCCGTTCATACATTGGAGATGGCCTTAGCCGTTCATTCATTGGAGATGGCCTTAGCCATTCATACATTGGAGATGGCCTTAGCCGTTCATTCATTGGAGATGGCCTTAGCCGTTCATACATTGGAGATGGCCTTAGCCGTTCATTCATTGGAGATCATGCTAGTCCAGTCCCTTTGTCATGT
>NW_017699104.1:0-2532 GCF_001879085.1 Nicotiana attenuata | reverse complement strand
AGACTTTGCTGCACCGCGCCCTTGCTGAGCCTGAGAGTTATGATGGGCTGCTGAATTAGTGGACTGAGCTACATTGCCTCCATTGTTCTTCTTTGTCGATGGACAATCCCTCAAGAAGTGGCCCTGCTGACCGCACCCAAAGCAACCATTTGTGCCTAAACGACACAACCCTGGGTGCCTCTTACCACACGTGTTACAAATAGGGTGACCAGGGACTCTGTAGCCCACACTAGCCTGTGACTGTGAGTCTGCTGTTCTGAAATTTTGGTTTTTCTTGTTAAACTTTGACCTCTGAACCGGTGCACTAGCTGAAGATGGAGCGGGTCCTGATTTTGATTTCCTGAAGAACTGGCGATTGCCTCCTGCTTGAGATCCCCCATGGCTGAAATTTCCTGCAGAGTTAGCTCTCTTGCTGAATTCCCTCTCTCTCTTTCTGTAGCCGCTCTTCTTCTTTCAACTTGTCTTCGTTCCCTTGAACAAAGGCAACCATCTTAGTGATGGTCATGTCATTATTCTGAGCAGCTATATTAGCATCAGCAAACAAATCAGCTGACAGCCCCAACACAAACCGCCTAACTCTGGCCCTCATATCACGTACCATCTCCGGAGCATACTTGTCCAGAGAGACGAACTTGAGGTAGTACTCATTCACACTCATATCATTCTGTCTGAGTCTCTCAAACTCCAAAGCCTTAGCTTCCAAAACCTCAATGGGTAGAAAGTGCTCAAGGAATGCATCTGCAAACTCCTTCCAAGTCGCAGGATCCGCATCCTCCCCTTGGGACTCTTCCCATGTTTCATACCAAGTGTTGGCAACATTCTTCAGCTGGTACGCAGCAAGCTCTGCTGCCTCAGTGTCTGTAGCATGCATCACTCGAAATATCTTCTGAACCTCATCAATGAAGTTCTGCGGATCCTCATCCTTTTTGGAGCCTGTGAAGACGGGAGGTTTCACGTTGAGGAATTCCCTAGACCTGGAACTACCCGTCTCATGAACACCACTGGTCCCCTGCCTTTGAGCCTGGGTAGCAACAATCTGGGTGAGCAACGGGATAGCTCCCCTGACATCCATGTCTGAAGCACTGGGCACTGAACCCGGTGCAACCCCCTGGGCCGGAGTGTCCTCCTCCTGAGCAGCATTAGCTGTGGCCCCCTGGCTAGTAGCTGAGGTCCTCCTGGTGTACTTTCTTTTTGCAGGCATTTTTCTGAAATACGCAATTCGCACGGGTTAGAAAGATTCCTGAAAGCATAGCTCTAACTGCACGATCTAGAGTATGAAAGAAATGGAACAATCCTAGATGTCTTGGTGGTCAACTGTTTACATGTGTGGCGCGCACACACACATAAAAGAGACCCCACTGGACACAGCTTCATAGACTCCCTAGGACTCTTGAACCTAGGGCTCTGATACGAAGCTTTGTCACGCCCCGAACTATGGCCTGGGCGTAACACGACACTCAATGCCTGACTGCATGCGACCGAGCGAACCAACTGTATAGCTGGATCAACATGTGGTATAACTATGAGCTAGAGGTAAATGTAAATCATGATAGTCTGCTAAAAATTCTGACTGAAATATCATAGATGCGGAAAAATACTGAAAGGTCTGCAAGTATAAACAAGTAGCCGATAAGGCTAACACATGAAAGCCTGCTAATATCTAACTGACTAGGTTATAGTCTACGAAGCCTCTAAAGAATACTGAAAACGCCAACTGTTTACCGGGACAAGGTCCCCGGTATACCTTATTAACTGAAATACTATAATGACTAAAACAAAAGAGAGATAAGGCCCCGAAAGACTGGGGCTCACCAATAGCTGATACGAGATGTCCTAGCAAGCTGAATCGTCGACCTGTAAATCGTTACCTGCATCGGGAGATACAGGCCCCGGGCAAAAGGGACGTCAGTACATTTGAATTGTACTGGTATGTAAAATAGCTGAACAAAAGAACTGTAAAAACTGAAACTGAAACTGAACTGCAAGCTGATAAACTGATAGCTGAACAAGGAAGTAAGGATGTGAATACTCCCTCTTCTGAATGATGAACAACCTGTTTAACTGAATATTAAACTGCGGCCTCAGGCCCAATATATATATATATATATATGTGCACAACTGCGGCCTCGGGCCCAAGTATACGTATACATAACTGCGGCCTCAGGCCCAAAGATGCATAAAGCATAAACTGCGGCCTCGGGCCCAAATATAGGTGTTCAACATTCAAGAATATAAAATCAGGAACTGAGAATCATATTACAATACATGATACTGAAATAATGGGCCATACTGGGTTACATGATACTGGAATAGTGAATAGGATTAGACTGAGATGAGTATTCATAATAAGTTGATTTGTCATAACTGAAACTCATAGAATATCGAATGATTATGAGACTATGCCATCTAGAGAATAGAAGTCCTACTACGATTCAGGGAACTAAGGCATAGTTCCTTTTTGAGGAAACTGGTAATGATCATAATGAATGGGACGTAGGGAGAATCATAGACATTCCCAAACATAAAGAGTTA
>NW_017699103.1:0-2532 GCF_001879085.1 Nicotiana attenuata | reverse complement strand
AGAAGAAGACTCAGAAGATGAAGCTGAAGAAGAGCAAGCACTGATGGCCATCGGAGAATCAGATGATGAACAAGAGGTAAGTATTCTTCATCTCAAAGACAAGATTAAATTCTTGTCTAAAGAAAGGTTGGCTGAGCTACTACTAGACTTCATTGATGAGTCTGAAATAATTAACAATGAGAAGGAAGTTCTGTCTAGGGAATGTGTGATCCTAAAAGCAAAATGCAAAAGTCTAGAGTCTAGGGCAAATGAGAGTGATGATAAAAATGCTGAGTTGAAGAACCAGGTTCTTGAACTTGACAACATTATCCTAGAACTTAGGTCTGAAAACTTGAAACTGAAACTAGGAACAGGAAAGAAGAAATCTGATCACACACATCTCACTCTAGAAGAAAATTTGGGAAAAATGAAAGATGAATCGTATAAGAAGGATGAATTCATCAAAGTCTTAAAGTGATAGCATTCATGGCAGCTCAACATCATTAAAGGAGAAGGATGAAGCTCTGGAAGCTCCAAGAAGGCCCATGACAAGGTCTCAAACAAAGAAATTTCAAGACAAGCTTAATGGGCAATTAAAAAGTGTCTTATAATAGAAGAAGAGCTCCAGCACAAGAAGGATCTTTGGGCCAAGTCTTTCAACTATTTTGAGGCCCAAATTAAAGTCCAAGAGGAGATGGAATGAGGCTCAAATATGCCCCAAAAGAGAGGAATTTTCAGCAGCCCAAATAAGCCCAAAAATAGTTTCTAGAATATATATTTAATAGTTGTTTTAATCTATGTTGACTTGCATTGGTCTATGTGTATGTTGAATACATTGGTCTTAGTGTGGGTAGTCTTCTATGCTTCTAGGGAATATAATTCTCATTTATTGAAGTTTTGACTAGCTCCTTCTTTACTACTATATAAAGGGGGGCTTGTCTTCCATTGTGGAGGGACATTGAAGATTAATATTATTATTGTGAGTTCTTTTGAACCTTTGTGAACTTTACTTTGAAGATTTATCTTGCAACCCTAACTAGTTCATAGCTTAAGGTAGTAAGATAATTTTCTTTCTTGTGATATCTTTGGTTTCTTTTGATATTCTTCGAAGGCGACTAGTTTCTTTTACTAGTTGTTGTCGTAAGTTATTCAAACTAGAAGTCAAGATCCGAATCTAGTTCTTGATTAGCTTATCTCTAGTGAAGGCAATTGGTTTCATAACCAACTTGTTGTCATTAGGATCTTGTCAAAATCTAGATTAACATAATCTCGGGGTTCTTGGACCTTTCCTTGAATTTCAACATATCTAGTTTAATTTTTCTTGCTCCGCTTGCATTTCTTTGCTACTTCCGCATTTCATCAACTTATTTTCTTCAAGTTCTTGGATCTCCCAACCTTTGTGTTATCAAGTGGTATCAGAGCGGTTGTATCAAGATTCCGTTCTTGATAAATCTTGGGGATTTCTTGAACAAAGGAGCAAAAAAAAAAAGATTTAAAAAAAAAAGGAGAAACATATTTGCTCTTCAAGAAATCAGATTTTTATTTGTGTTTGTTTCCAAAATCAAGGAAGGAAACAAGAAGAGGGGATCCTAATACTTTGATCTAGTTCAAAAAAAAAAATCCTTTTCTTTGTTCGAGGCTTGTTTCAACTAAATCCTACTCTTTCTAGGATTGGTTCTTCACTTTCTTTAGTGCCCCAAATTTCGTTGTTTTACTACTAAGGGCTTTGATACGAGTTGGGTTTAATTATAAATCTACAAGGTATTTTCCAAAGGTTAATTGAGGGGAAAAAGGCAAGAGTGGGTGAGAACAATTGAGGGAAAGAGCCAAAGTTTGAGTGATAACTATTATTATTATTATTTTAAAAAGATGTCTCATACAGATGCTAGTGATGATGAACAGAGGGCTCTCCAAGAAGCCGAAATCCGAGCAAGAAATGATTTCATTCTACAAGCTATGCATCAACAATTCGAGAGATGGAATTTACAATTCCAAGAGATAAGGGATACTATTGCCGAACAAAATGAGACAATAGCTGCACTTAGGAGGGGAAATCAACCTGATGTACAACCTCGAAATAATCCTAGGCCTCTTAATAGAAGAAATGTACCCCATGCCCCCATTGTAAATCAAGAAAACCCTATAGATGATTTAGTTGATGATCTTGATGTAAATCTAGATAGGGTGGGAAGAGATAGGAGGGGACAACGAGGTAGAGTAGAAGGTGATAATATTAGCAGCATAAAAATGAAGATGCCATCTTTCAAGGGCACAAGAGACCCAGACTTGTACCTTGACTGGGAGCGGAAAGTTGAGGCCATCTTTGACTGTCACCACTACTCTGAAGGTAAGAAGGTTAAGCTTGCTGTTGTTGAATTTTTTGATTATGCTTCTATTTGGTGGAAAAAGCTTACAAGAGACAGACAACAAGATGGAGAACCACCCATTGCTACTTGGACCGAGATGAAGAGAGTCATGAGGAAGAGGTTTGTGCCTTCCCACTTTTAAAGAGACCTACAACTGCGTCTTCAAACCTTGAAGCAAGGAACCATG
>NW_017699102.1:0-2533 GCF_001879085.1 Nicotiana attenuata | reverse complement strand
CCGACACCGCCTACCATATAAGGCCTCATAAGGAGCCATCTGGATGCTCGACTAGTAGCTGTTATTGTAGGCAAACTCCGCTAAAGGCAAGAAACTGATCCCACGAACCTCCAAAGTCAATAACACGAGCCCGGAGCATATCCTCCAAAATCTGAATAGTCCGCTCGGACTGACCGTCCGTCTGAGGATGGAATGCTGTGCTCAACTGAACCTGGGTGCCCAACTCTTGCTGAACTGCTCTCCAGAAGCGCGAGTTAAACTGCGTACCCCGGTCCGAAATGATGGATACCGGCACACCATGAAGGCGGACAATCTCCCGGATATAAATCTCAGCTAACCTCTCGGATGAATAGGAGACTGCCATTGGAATGAAATGCGCTGACTTGGTCAGCCTATCAACAATGACCCAAATAGCATCAAACTTCTTCCGAGTCAACGGAAGTCCAGTAACGAAATCCATGGTAATCCTCTCCCACTTCCACTCGGGGAGCTCAATCCTCTGAAACAACCCACCGGGCCTCTGATGCTCATACTTGACCTGCTGACAGTTCAAACACCGAGCCACATACGCAACAATATCCTTCTTCATCCTACGCAACCAATAATGTTGCCGCAAGTCCTGATACATCTTCGCGGCGCCCGGGTGAATAGAATACCGAGAACTATGGGCCTCCGCTAAGATCAATTCTCGAATCCCATCAACATTGGGCACACAAATTCGCCCCTACAATCTCAAAACACCATCATCATCTAAGGTCACCTTCGTGGCACCTCCATGCTGCACCGTGTCTCTCAGGACACACAAATGGGGATCATCAAACTGCCGGTCACGGATACGCTCCAATAGAGAAGAACGAGCGACCGTGCAAGCTAACACTCTGCTAGGCTCAGAAATATCTAATCTCACCAATCGATTGGCCAAAGCCTGAACATCTAAAACAAGCGGTCTCTGGCTGACCGGGATATAAGCAAGACTACCCATGCTGGCGGACTTCCTACTCAACGCATCGGCCATCACATTGGCCTTACCCGGGTGATACAAGATAGTAACTTCATAATCTTTCAACAACTCCAACCACCTCCTCTGCCTCACATTCAAATCCTTCTGCTTGAACAGGTACTGAAGGCTCTTGTGATCCGTGTACACCTCACACGTCACGCCTTATAGACAATGCCTCCAAATCTTCAAAGCATGAACAATAGCTGCCAACTCTAGATCATGAACCGGATAATTCTTCTCGTGGATCTTCAACTGTCTCGAAGCATAGGCAATGACTTTGCCATCCTGCATCAATACTGCACCAAGCCTAACACGGGAAGCATCACAATAGACTGTGTAAGGCCCTGAACCCGTGGGCAAAACCAATACCGGTGCCGTAGTCAGAGCTGTCTTGAGCTTCTGAAAGCTCGCCTCACACTCATCTGACCATCTGAAATGGGCACCCTTCTGGGTCAACCTGGTCATCGGGGCTGCAATAGACGAAAATCCCTCCACGAACCGACGATAATAACCTGCTAACACCAAGATACTCCGAATCTCGGTCGCTGAAGCTGGTCGAGGCCAATTCTTGACTGCCTCAATCTTCTTCGGGTCCACCTGAATACCCTCTGCTGATACAATATAACCCAGAAATGCAACCGAACTCAACCAGAACTCGCACTTCGAAAACTTAGCATATAACTGACTATCCTTCAGAGTCTGGAGAACCACTCTGAGGTGCTGCTCGTGCTCTTCCTGGCTGCGGGAGTACACCAGAATATCATCAATAAAGACTATCACGAATAAGTCTAGATATGGCCTGAACACTCGGTTCATCAACTCCATAAATGCTGCTGGGGCATTGGTCAACCCAAATGACATGACTAAAAACTCATAGTGCCCATACCGAGTGCGGAATGCAGTCTTAGGGACATCAGACGCCCTAATCCTCAGTTGATGGTAGCCAGATCTCAAGTCTATCTTTGAAAACACCTTTGCTCCCTGAAGCTGGTCAAACAAATCAGCAATCCTCGGCAGTAGGTACTTGTTCTTTATCGTCACTTTGTTCAATTGCCGGTAATCAATACACATCCGCATCGAACTATCCTTCTTCTTTACGAATAACACCGGCGCACCCCAAGGAGAAACACTAGGCCTGATAAAACCCTTCTCTAGTAAATCCTGCAACTGGTCCTTTAACTCCTTTAACTCTGGCGGGGCCATGCGATACGGCGGAATAGAAATGGGCTGCGTGCCCGGAGCCAGATCAATACAGAAATCAATATCCCTGTCGGGCGGCATACCCGGCAGGTCTGAAGGGAAAACCTCGGGGAACTCTCGAACAACAGGAACAGAGTCAATAGAAGGAACCTCTGCGCTGGAGTCGCGAACATACGCCAGATAAGCTAAACACCCCTTCTCGACCATGCGTCGAGCCTTAACATATGAAATAACACTGCGGGTGGTATGACCTGGGGTCCCTGTCCACTCTAGTCGGGGCAATTCTAGCAAAGCCAAGGTCAAGGTCTTGGCGTGACAATCTAAGATAGCATG
>NW_017699101.1:0-2533 GCF_001879085.1 Nicotiana attenuata | reverse complement strand
TTTCCTCTATTGCATCGCCCTTGACCAAGTTGACTCAGAAGGGTGTCGCATTTGTATGGTCGGACGAGTGTGAGGAGAGCTTTCAGAAGCTCAAGACAGCTTTGACCACAGCTCCAGTGTTAGTCTTGCCATCAGCTTCAGGATCTTATACGGTATATTGCGATGCTTCGAGAGTTGGGATTGGTTGTGTTTTGATGCAGGAGGGTAGAGTTATTGCGTATGCTTCTCGTCAGTTGAAGCCCCATGAGCAGAACTACCCTGTCCACGACTTGGAGCTAGCAGCTATAGTTCATGCACTGAAGATTTGGAGGCATTACTTGTATGGCGTATCCTGTGAGGTATTCACTGATCATCGCAGTCTTCAGCATTTGTTCAAGCAAAAGGATCTTAATTTGAGGCAGCGTAGATGGTTGGAACTGCTTAAGGATTATGACATTACTATCCTGTACCACCCGGGGAAGGCCAATGTAGTGGCCGATGCTTTGAGCCGGAAGTCAGTGAGTATGGGGAGTTTGGCGTACATTCCAGTTGAGGAGAGGCCATTTGCAGTTGATGTTCAGGCCTTGGCCAACCGATTTGTGAGATTAGATATTTCGGAGCCCAGTCGGGTGTTGGCTTGTGTGGTTTCTCGGTCTTCCTTGTATGACCGCATCAGGGAGTGTCAATATGATGATCTGCATTTGCTTGTCCTTAAGGACAGGGTTCAGCATGATGATGCCAGGGATGTGACCATTGGAGATGATGGTGTGTTGAGGATGCAGGGCCGGATTTGCATGCCCAATGTGGATGGGCTTCGGGAGTTGATACTGGAGGAGGCCCATAGCTCGCGGTATTCCATTCATCCGGGTGCCGCAAAGATGTATCAGGATCTTAGACAGCACTATTGGTGGCGGAGGATGAAGAGAGATATTGTGGAGTATGTAGCCCGGTGTCTTAATTGTCAGCAAGTGAAATATGAGCATCAGAGACCGGGTGGCTTACATCAGCAGATGGTGATTCCTGAGTGGAAGTGGGAGAGAATCACTATGGATTTTGTTACCGGACTTTCACGAACTCTGAAGAAATTTGATGCTATTTGGGTGATTGTAGACAGACTGACCAAGTCCGCGCACTTCATTCCGGTTTGTACTACTTATTCTTCAGAGCGGGTGGCAGAGATCTATATTCGGGAGATAGTTCGATTGCATGGTGTCCCAGTTTCCATCATATCAGATCGGGGCACTCAGTTCACCTCTCAGTTTTGGCAGGCGGTTCAGCGAGAGTTGGGTACTCAGGTGTAGTTGAGCACAGCTTTTCACCCTCAGACGGACGGGCAGTCCGAGCGCACCATTCAGATATTGGAGGATATGTTACGTGCCTGTGTTATTGATTTTGGAGGATCATGGGATCGATTTCTACCGCTTGCGGAGTTTGCATACAATAATAGCTATCAGTCCAGTATTCAGATGGCACCGTATGAGGCCTTGTATGGGAGGCGGTGTAGATCTCCAGTTGGTTGGTTCGAGCCCGGGGAGGCTAGGTTGTTGGGGACAGATTTGGTTCAGGATGCATTGGAGAAGGTGAAGGTGATTCAGGAGAGACTCCGTACAGCACAGTCGAGACAGAAGAGCTATGCAGACAGGAAGGTTCGAGATGTATCTTTTATGATTGGTGAGAAGGTCTTGCTAAAGGTTTCACCCACAAAGGGTGTTATGAGATTTGGGAAGAAAGGGAAGCTGAGCCCGCGGTTTATTGGACCTTTTGAGGTACTTAGGAGGATCGGGGAGGTGGCTTATGAGCTTGCCTTGCCGCCTAGCTTGTCGGGCGTGCATCCAGTTTTTCATGTGTCTATGCTCCGGAAGTACATTGGGGACCCGTCCCATGTTTTAGATTTCAGTACAGTTCAGCTGGAGGGTAACTTGACTTATGAGGTAGAGCCAGCAGCCATTTTGGATCGTCAGGTTCAGAAGTTGAGATCAAAGGATGTTGCATCAGTGAAAGTGCAATGGAGAGGTCGGCCCGTGGAGGAGGCTACCTGGGAGACTGAGCAGGAGATGCGGAGCAGATATCCTCACCTATTTGAGGCTTCAGGTATGTTTCTTGACCCGCTCGAGGACGAGCGTTTGTTTAAGTTGGGGAGGATGTGACGACCCGACCCGTCGTCACGTGAGTTACCGCCCCGTTTTCCTCATGTTATGCTTCTTTATGTTTCATTATCAGTAATTGATGTGTCAGAGTTGGTTTGGAATGGTTTTGAAAGGAAATGAGACACTTAGTCTCTTTTAAGAAGGCTTAAGTTGGAAAAGTCAACCGGATGTTGACTTTTGTGTTAGAGGGCTCGGATTTGAATTCCGGTGATTTGGTTAGCTTCGGGGGATGATTTGTGACTTAGGAGTGCGATCGGAATTGATTTTGGAGGTCCGGTGTAGAATTAGGCTTGAATTGGCGAAGTTAGTATTTTGGCGAATTCCGGTTGATAGGTGAGATTTTGATCCAAGGGTCGGAATGGAATTCCGAGAGTTGCAGTAGCTTCGTTAGGTGACTTTGGATGTGT
>NW_017699100.1:0-2533 GCF_001879085.1 Nicotiana attenuata | reverse complement strand
ACCCGAGCGGAAAGAAGCAAAAAAAGAGGACTGGGCTTGAGACACCGCGGCTGGACCGCGGTAAGCTAATGAAGTGAGGCAGAATGATAGGCTCTCACCGCGGTCGCGCCATGTTTTTCCGCGGCCGCGGTGAATTGTGCAGCTGCCCAGAACTTTCGGGACCAAAGTGTAAATCGGGAAAAACTTATTCCAAACCCTTATAAACTCAAGAAGCTCTCCCAAGAATAAAAAGGCTTGTTTTTTAGACTATTGTGGAGGCAATAACAAGTGTGAGAAGAGCAACCAACCATTAGAGTTTTTCTATCTTCTCTTTATTATTTCAATTGCACATTATGAACAATTTAGTAGTTTTATTGTGTTTGGTTATGAGTAGTTGATTCCTTAATCTAGGGTTTTGATGGAACCTATTGAAGGATGAACTTCTTGTTATGCTAATATAGTTTGCCCAGTTTATTCTCTATTTGTTCAACTGCGTTCTTGTTTAGTTAATTGATAGGATCCTCAATTAGTTGTGCCTATTTAGTGTGCATAACTCGGGAGAGAGTGCATATTTAGGTAATTGTTGAACAATACCACTCCCAAAGTATATGAGGGATCAATAACCGAGGGTTTAAAGGCGGGATTAGGAATAACGAAGCTTTGGGTGCAATCTAAAGTGAGCTGTAATAAACAAAGCCAGCTAGCGTAACTCGGGAGAGTGCGTCTAGTAAATTTTCGTGATTACTCGGGAGAGATTTACGGTAATAAGAGTGCTCATGATTGATAGAGACGATTAGGCGAATCTATGTGAAACATAACCGGAAGGAATTCCATCAATAGGGGAAATCATAAACTTAGATCCTTCTCTTAATTGTTTACAACTTAATCATAGTTAGTCTTTATTTGCTTAATTACAGTCAGTCTTAGTTAGTAGAAACATCCTCAATTGTATTCAAAATGTTTGGGAAGTTGATTACATAGAATTTCGTTAGTCTAACGAGAGTAATTGATAGGTTAATTCCTTGTGGGTTCGACTCTGGGCTAAATACTCAGATTATATTCGCAACGTCCGCTTAGTCCTTTTTATAAGGCATAGTTGGGCGTGATCAAATTTTGGCGTCGTTGCCGAGGAATTAACGGTGTTATCAATTACAATTAAAATAAATATAAAAATTCTTAGTGTAGTTAGTTTTATCTATACCCAATCTATACATTGAAATTTTAACGTTTGTTGACTTGGTTGTATCGGTGCATGCCTAGAAACTCATTGAGAACTGGTGAAGTATTTGAAGCATTATCAGATCTCGAGAAAGTTTTCAAGGCCTTGAATCGGGCCAACCAGAAAAACAAACATCAACAAACATCTGAACAATTCGAACCAGACATGGGAAATCATGTAGTAGACCCAGCTGCACCATTAGGGCCAGTGGCACCTGTTGTGCCAAAGGCTGCTCTCTATGACTGGGCACAACCCACAGCTGAAAATCTGGCCACATCAATTTTAGTCCCACAAATACAGGCTGAATCATTCCAAATCACGACCAACATGCTGCACCTGTTGCAGAACAAGGGACTATTTTCGGAGTCACAAATTGAAGATCCTCAACAACACTTGAAGAATTTCCTGTCAAATCTGCAAAACTCAAAGGCAGCCCAACGTAACTCAGGAAGCAATCAAGTTGTTGTTTCCCTTCTCAGTGACAGGAGCTGCCCAGACTTGGCTAAACTCACTCCCCATTAATTCCATAACGACTTGGGAGGAACTAGTCAAGCAATTTGTGAACAAGTTTCACCCACCCAACAAGACTACTCAACAATTGATGAAATTTTGAGTTTCAAACAGAAACCAATGGAGACACTGCAAGAAACATGGGAACGATTCAAAGGGATATTGGTTATGTGTCCGCACCACGGTATTCCAGAACAGATGTTGGGGCAGCGATTTTACATGGGTTTGGCAGATGGCGTGAAGGGTAATGTTGATGCTTGAGCTGGTGGAGCATTTTTTGAGCAAAACATGGAGAGAAAGCCAGAGTTTGTTTGACAAGATGGCACAGAATTCGGGATGGACAACCAGAAATGCACATATCACTCCAGTAATTCACTCAGTGCCCTTAGATCCATCAAACACTATTACTGAAAACATGGCCACATTAATGACACAGATGAGTATACTAACCAAAAAGGTGGAAGAGTCAGGGCAGAAGCAGCAGGTACATATTGTTGATACTACCAATGGGGGCTTATGCATATCTTGCATTAGTCAGCCAATTGGTAACCAGTGGAATGCAAAAAGTGATCATCATCACTACCCTGAGGATATGAATTATGTGTCTAACTATGGAGGCCAGAGATAGGGTGGTCAAAATTGGGGCCAACAAAATCAGTCGTACAGGCCAGTCCAGCCACAGTTCAACAATGGAAACATGGTAGGTATGAAACCTCCCAATAATATGGCACCTTATCAAAGGCCACGGGGATATAATAATCAACATCAGCAGCATGGGTATCATCCTCCGCAGCAGCAGCATGGTGGACAGCAGGAAGATGGGTT
>NW_017699099.1:0-2533 GCF_001879085.1 Nicotiana attenuata | reverse complement strand
CCCATTGAATTTGCTCCATTCTCATTCCCTTAAGAGAATGTGATAACAGTATGTGATAAGTCTGAAAGAAGACAAAATTATTACTATGTATCAATGGATATGGACGTGGCAATAGACGAAATTATAATCGTCATCATTTGTGGTAATGAGAACAATAAGGATTCTCAAAATAATCTTTCACTATGTGAAAAATATTTGTCATCGATTTGACATGAGATTTTGTAAACCACATATAGATGATTATGGTCCATTCATGATGTGAATGTGACAACATCTGATTTATGAATACATATTCATTCTTCAAAGATATGAATGTGCTAGTGGTAGTGAATATACCGCACTCACCTCTAAAAGGAGGTTTGAGATGATATAAGAAAATAATGTCATTATTATGGCATGAATGGTCATTGGTCACGTACCTATTGTACACCAAAATATTTTGGCATTATGATTGTTAAAAGACAACGGTAATGCAAGAAACAGATCTTGCATATAATTTTGACCATAACCATAATGGTATAACTTTCTCTTTAAAAGAGATATTCACCATATAGGTGTTGATGAATATGCGGTACTACGAAATTAATTGAGAGCTCTAGAAGAGCCAATTATACTATTTTAGAGAAACACAATTGATTACCAATAAGATATTGTGTTGTAGTAAGTCTCAAAGAAACTTATTCAATTTCCAAAGTATTCGCAAAAGCGGTTGGTCATACTGAGACTATAAATAAAGGAAAGATTTAATATCTTCTATTACTACAACTTGTAGCAGGGTAATATGTATGTGAAAAGATACCCGCTTTATTCTCCAATTTGTACTACATAAACAAAAGTATACCACAATGAAGTGGATATTTATTGATATAAAAACCCATATCATAATAAACTTGGAGTTTATTCATAATTGCACACATCATGGTGTAAACCTGAAGTTTATCAATATTGATAATTTATCCAGTTGGCATAATTGGTTTAGCCATGTTAATTCAAGTATGATGTGCAAAAATAAAAGAGAATTCACATGGGTAAATATTAAAGAACTAGAAAGTTCTTTACGAATTCTCTTACGTTGCTTGTTCTCATTAATTAATAGACCAATTAAAATTGGGATTGAATCCCATGAATGCTGGAAATATCAAAGGTGAATATGCGCCCGTTCATCTGTCATGTATACCACATAAGATGCATCTATGAGATGGTTACATGTGCGATTATTAATAACCCGCAACATGGTATTTTGCGAGGTAACTTGCTCAATAATGTAATGTCGACCATAATTTCCAGATTTTCTATTCAAGAAGTTCATCTTGATAAGTTGGTTTACATCACAGTTGGTTTAGCAAGATGATTTATTAAGTGCCTCCACTTAATAGCTAAACTATTGCTTATGAGAACAAAGTAATATATATATGTTTGATATACGTTATATACGAAAGTATATTATTTTCTCCCCTCAAAATGGTTCAGGGTCAGGAACCAAATAATTTCATCTTATTGTTATTGATGTGCAGTGTATATTTTGGTTAACACCATAACGCACAAATATGGATTTCCAAAGTTGAGGAAGTAAGTTAGTTTTTCTAACATGAGGGGGAGACATGATAAACAGTTGAGGAAAAGTTACGTGGAATGAATTATCATTTGTACATCTAGATCCTCGAATAAAATAATATGAACTTGAAGTACATAAAAGGATAATTCATGTGCAATGTATTGCAAAGTATGCTAGACGCATTTGCTGACCCAAAGAAAGTAACTATACTCTCATTGCAAATGCTCCTATTAGAATAAGTCCTAGAAGGACAAAGTCATAGTACGCTTAAAGCATATAGACAAATCGGTTTCAAATAAACTTCTTGATAAAGAAGATGAGCAAATGATCAAAATGATCATAATAAAGGAGGCAAGTAATCTAGAAGATCACTTGATATAACACTTCATAAAATCTCAAGAGAGATTCAGGTACCTGAAAATATCAATAAAGAGATCTCTATGTTATGTCTTTATGAAAAAATATTGAAACTGATATAAAATGTTTGTCGACGACATCTATGATAGCGCTAAATATATATATGAGGATCTTTAGTCTGGAGAAACAATTCAAGTAGAATTTGGTTTCATATGAAAGACATGTAGTTTTGAACATGCAGTTCAAACACTTGAAAGTATAAAGTCAATGATATGTGCAATCAATTTTCGATATCTTATATGTCTAGCATGACATGAAAATTTGATATGCATCTAAAGTCTATTATATGGCTTATATGACTTAACTTATCCCTGAAGCATTTAAATTGCTTAAAGCATATAGAATTCATGGTCATGAAGTACTACATCCTCAGTGCAATTTGTGCACAAATGTATCTTGCTATAACTATATGCATGATAATATGATAGCAAGAGGTTTCACCCCTATGTGAAGATATTGAAATGATGATTCCAACAAGATCATATGAAGACAATTCATCTCTATCAAGAATGATGATTTCAAGGTGCAATATATTCATTCAAGTTAATATGGCTGATTTGT
>NW_017699098.1:0-2533 GCF_001879085.1 Nicotiana attenuata | reverse complement strand
AAGAAAAAGCTGAAGTGAACTTCAGAAAATCGAAAACAGAATAGGAATGGCAGAGTTAAACTTAAGAAGTTGGTGGTTTTAGGCTAATAGAAACACAATTGACCAGTTCTATCGGACCTGAAGTTTTCCTAGGCGTCGTTACACATTGTCTGGTTATTTATAAAGGAATGGACACACCTATTTGATTCTGATTTATAAAGGTATGCGCGATAAGACATTTGCAGAAAGTGTTTCAAACCACTTAGCCATATTTTAACAAAGTTATTAGCTAAACGTGAATTAACCACTGCAACTCGAACAAGTGAGAAGTCCTATGGGCAGGATATCTAATGCACATAAGAGTTCCTAAGAACATGATTTCTAATACGCCAATGCAGTAATGACAAGTTATTTAGCTTGTTGTTAATTATCGCCGGTTATTAACTGATCGTGGTTACAAGATGAGCGTAATGACAGGCTGAAAGTAAAGAACCGAAAGCAGGATCTCTAATGAATGAGATGCATGGCCTATACATGTTATCTATTGCGTAGATAAGTAAATAAAATCCTACAAAGCATGTTTTCTACCCATTATTCATACTAAGCATGCATAACCCTCCCCCATATTCACTATTCAACCCCAATCGTTTGTTTACAAATTTTTACAAACCAATATCATTTGAATTACAGTAAATAAGAGCAAAAATAAGGAGTTACTCTATAGGGAGCCTTCAATCAGGCCCAGCCTTCCAATTTCAAACCCCTTCGAGCTCACAGCCTTTGCCATGGTCTAGGTGCGGTAAAGCTCCCTAGGGCCCCATTGGGTCTCTGGCCAATACCAGCACCTAGACATTTAAAAGAAAATGCAGGACATGTGCAGTGTGGAATACCAACCTTGTGTGTCAAAGTTCAGTGAGCACTCAGAGGTACTCAAAGCAATGCTCACACGAAGGGGGCAAAACCTATTCTCTAAAAGTAGTGTGAAGTGCAGGAAGAAGTATTTAAAAGAAGAGTTTTTAGAAAACAAGGGGTTTGTTTAGAAAGAAACAACAGAAACAGTAGCATAAGATTGCATACAATGATCATGGGGAAAGGGAGCAAATAGATCACACAATGCTAAAAAGGATGCAGGTTTAATGAACAGGACTACACAGAATCAGGGGATTCAGGGGACTGGGAAGCAGCAAAGTTAGGCATGCTAATGTGTGACAACAGGACATAGGCATAGCAAATAAAATTAGGGGTAAACAAAGTCAGACTTAACATGTAAATCAGAAGACATGGTGAAGTATTAAAGCAAAGAATCAATTACATATTGAACAAGAGAAGCACAAGTAGAAGAAAATTACTGAAACAAAAATAAACACATTTGTGTGAGACTTGAAAAATTAATCAGGACATACCAGTAAAAGAGCAAAAGCAGGATGCAAAGATAAAGGAGTAACACTATATTAGCCTTGGCATTTAGTCGGCTAATAATAAACAAGAGCAGAGAATAGTAATAGAGCAAGAGAGTAAGACAGAATGCAGATTTGAAAGTATTCAGTGGTGTGTAAGTCAGAAGACTCTCGTGTGTTTGTGTAAAAGACTTAGGGTATTTATAATTGAAAGTAGGGGGGTAAAATAAGGTAAAAATCACAGAAATATGTTAATTGAAGAACTCAGAATCAATTAATTGAAGAATCACGGAAGTACTCCCATTAATTAAGGGAATCAAAATCAAACAAAAATATTCAGCACCATATAAGGCAAGTAGGAAAATCAGTGTATGAATAAATAAAGAAAAAATCGAGATTCAGTATTGCACATAGTAGCCAATTAAGACCAAATTCAGGAAAATCCTAATTAAGGAAAGGCTTAAAAGAACAGAGTACTATAACAAACAAGGTAACAAAAATCAATTAATTCAAACGGGCGAGTAGAATGCTAGGGTTTTTGAAAGAAAGTTTTTGAATTACCAATCAATCAAGGAAAATCAGAATCAGTCATGTGAAGTCATGATTCTGCATTTTTAACATATAAATAGAGGTGAATGAACAAAAGTAGCGAGCAAAATTAGCTATATAGACAGAAGGGGAACAAGAGATGAACAAACACAATCACTCAAAGCCAGTGAAAACAAGTTAAGATTCAGCAGGACATATTCGAAGCATGGTGACCATGAAACATTAACAAAGATCAAGGGACATCAGACTTACACACACAATCAAACAAAGGAGCATGCTAAACACATAGAATCAGAGTAAAGAGAATCGTGCTAACATGCGTAATCACATAGAGACAAGGCCAGGAAAATTAGTCTAACACACTTAGTCAAGGCAAAGAGACATGCCAACACCCATAATCAAACGCGTAAACATTTTTAGAAATTAAGGTTTTTAGCAGAGTCAAATTAAAACAGTAAGAGCATAGAAATAGGTCAGAATAAACAAAGAAAAGATTTAATCATAAAGAAAATCAGTTGGAGCATCCAAGAAACCCTAATTTTCAAAGAAAGTAAAAAGATGGTTCAAAGTAGAGGATTTTTCAGAATAAACTCGAGAATAAGCAGAAC
>NW_017699097.1:0-2534 GCF_001879085.1 Nicotiana attenuata | reverse complement strand
GTTGACAAAGAAGGAGCAGAGGAAGAAGTCAAAATAGTAGAAGAAGGTACGAAAACAGCTGGGGCAGGCAAGGAAGCAATATCAGGCATGGGGGTTGAGAAAGAAGATAAGGGCACTTCATCCAAAACAGGCCCTAAGTCTCCACTACCAAAACCACTAGAAAAAAGCTGGTCAATAGATTCTTGAGTGTCATGGGGAGTATCATCATCATCATCAGGGATAATCACCGGGGCAACATCAGGTTCTGAAAGAGAAGGATGAGGCGAGGCTTCAGCTTCACCATCAGAAGTAACACGTCTTCTAGCACGTGGCCTCATCACCAGGGAACCCCCTTCATCCTCTTCAGAATCTTTTTCCTCGGAAGCTTTTCTCTTTGAAGAAGAAGAACCCAAGACTAACTCGTGGGCTCTTTCTAAAGAGGTACCTAAAGAGGCACGGTAGGCCACAACTGCGTCAGCAGTAACCCCTCGAATGGAAAATCTTGATAAAAAGAAGGATGGAAAGTCAAAATAATAAATGAAAGTATTCATGTACGGGAAAGTTAAACATAAACTCTTACCATGAGTCTTTACTTTCCAACCGTAACGGTTGGAAAGGTTTTTCCAGGAACGACCGTCTATTGGAGCGATCTTCAACAACTTGTCTACCCAGCTACGAAAGTTGGACACATTCTCCACAACTCCCATAGTTGCTAAAAAACAAAAATAAAAAAGTGGCATTAGAGAAGTTAATAAATTTAGAAGAAAAGGCACGAGAAGAAAAGGTACGAGAAGAAAAGGTACGAGAAGAAAAGGTACGAGAAGAAAAATACGAGAGGGATATTAAACTTACGTGCAAAGTTCCACTTCTCAGGAAAGGGAACGTTATCTTCACCCACTAAACCAGCAGTGGGAGCAGCAACAAACCGAGCATACCAGCCACGGTCTTTATCGTCTTCAGGACTCACCAAAACCCTTTTACTCCTGGCTGCTAAAGTAAAAACACCATTCCGAAAAAGCCTAGGAGAGTAGAGGTGAATTAGATGGGGGAAAGTAAAGCCAACATCTGCCAAATTGCTGAGATGCCTCAAGCAAGCAACAATCCTCCAAACAATTGGGCCAATTTGACCCAAGGTAACATTAAAAAAGCGACAAAAATCTAGAATAACTGGATCAATGGCTGGTTTAAACCCTAGAGTGAAGGGGTACGTATAAACAAAAGAAAATCCAGTGATGTAAGAGGTGATCCTCTGATTTGGATTAGGAATGATAATGGGGAAATCATCACTCCAATGACAATCTCTACGAACTATGGGGATTAAAAGTTTAGTAATTTGAGAAGGATAAGTATCAGCTCGATCTAAAGAGGCAACTTGAGTCCTGAGAGATTCCCTATCATGACAAAAAGATAGGTCCGTTGGAACTATTTCTTCTACAAAAGATTCGCGTAAGGGCTCAGAGGGTTTTTTGTTTTTGGAAGAAAACCTTTGAGAAGGGGAACCTCTAGTTCTAGAAGAAGGACCAGAACTAGAAGAAGGTGTAAGTGAACTACCACCACGAACAGATCCTAAACTGCGGAGTCTACCACCACCACCTCTTCTATGCCTAACGGGAGCATTGGGAAAGTTATCTAAAATAGGAGTTCTCCTAGGGTTAGGGTTTGGAGAAGCCATGACGAAGAAGATTGAAGTGAATAAAAGATTTGAAGAATTAAAGTGTTCAATACGCTTTATGTGGTAGAAGACAAGGATGGAAGTTATATTTATACTAGTGAGCAACCGTCAGAAGGAAAGAGTGCAGTGATGGAAAGTCCATAATAATGATAACTAACACTTCGTGAACAGGGAAGCCAAAAAGAAAGCCTAAGAAAGTGCTGCACAATTGTAGGACCAATAAGAAGATGACACGTGTCCAGCGCATTAAATGGAAGTAACAAGTAAGGCGTCAACTCTGTCAGAGCATTAATGGTGACAAAAATTCTCCTTTAATGAAATCCACTTCCCAAATATTCAAACTGATGAATAAATAGAAAGTGGGGGGACTATCTGTATTGGGAAAATTTTATTTATATAAAGGTGACGTGTCAAGACACATGGATTGGTCAAATGGTCAAAGAATCGTGATTAGTCACGAGACAGGGGTTACAACAAATACGAGCAAAGAAAGATGAAGAGGCACGAGACATCAGTTAAGTAACACAACGCCCGTACCTATTTAAGCCATTTATTTTCGAGAATCAAAAGGAATGAATCTGGCCATATAAAGGAGTGCAGATGCGACATTTAATGGGCATTAAATACTGAATACGTTAGAGAATATATTTCCTATGTAATGATTGTGTAACAGAGCATTTAATACATTTAATGTCTCATAATAGCCTCATTATAATTAGAATAAAACGGATATCTTCAAAAGTAGCTATAAAAAGGGAGATATACGATCAGTTGTAGACACGAAACATTGGGGAATAATATATTGATTTATTTTCTCTTGATTATCATTTTACTCTCCTTAGTTACTTCTTTTCTCTACATTTTCTTGATTATCAGTAACCCG
>NW_017699096.1:0-2534 GCF_001879085.1 Nicotiana attenuata | reverse complement strand
TCGCCTTCATGGTGCGCCGGTGTCCATCATTTCGGACCGGGGTACGCAGTCTACCTCGCGTTTCTGGGGTGCAGTTCAGCGAGATTTGGGCACACGGGTTGAGTTGAGCACAGCGTTTCATCCTCAGACGGACGGTCAGTCCGAGCGGACTATTCAAATTTTGGAGGATATGCTCCGGGCTTGTGTTATCAACTTTGGAGGTTCGTGGGACCAGTTTTTGCCTTTAGCAGAGTTCGCCTACAACAACAGCTACCAGTCCAGCATTCAGATGGCTCCATATGAGGCGTTGTATGGTAGGCGATGTCGGTCTCCAGTGGGATGGTTTGAGCCGGTAGAGGCTCGGTTATTGGGTACAGATTTAGTTCAGGAGGCCTTAGATAAGGTCAAGATCATTCAGGACAGGCTTCGTTTGGCTCAGTCGCGGCAAAAGAGTTATGCAGATCGTAAGGTTCGGGATGTAGCTTTCATGGTTGGTGAGCGGGTCTTGCTCCGAGTGTCGCCTATGAAGGGCGTGATGAGATTTGGGAAGAAGGGCAAGCTTAGCCCTAGGTTCATTGGTCCATTTGATATTCTCGATCGTGTGGGAGAGGTGGCTTATAGACTTGCCTTGCCGCCTAGCTTGTCAGCCGTGCATCCAGTGTTTCATGTGTCCATGCTTCGGAGGTATCACGGCGATCCAGCTCACGTATTAGATTTCAGCACTGTCCAGTTGGACAAGGATCTGTCTTATGAGGAGGAGCCGGTAGCTATTCTAGACCGGCAGGTTCGACAGTTGAGATCGAAGAGTTTTCCCTCAGTGCGTGTTCAGTGGAGAGGTCAGCCTCCTGAGGCATCGACCTTGGAGTCCGAGTTTGATATGCGGAGCCGTTATCCTCATCTATTTCCCGACTCAGGTACTTCTTTCTTTTGTCCGTTCGAGGACGAACGGTTGTTTTAGAGGTGGAGAATGTGACGACCCAAAGGGTCATCACCCGTTTTCTCTTGTATTCTGTGCTTCCGAGGCCTTGAAAACCTTAATTTTTACTTGCCTCGATTTGCGTGCGCAGTCTGGGCGCCTATCCGGAATCCTTATATGTTAAATTCTGTGAAAAGTTTCAAAATGTGGCTTTAAAATAATTAAAGTTTACTTGGGTAAATATTTTGGGTAAACGGGCCCGGACCCATGATTGGACGGTCCTGGAGGGTCCGTAGAAAAATATGGCGGGCGTATGCCCGGAATCGAAATCCGAGGTCCCGAGCCCGAGAAATGAATTTTTAAAAGAAATTATTTTTCTAAAATTAACATGGAAATTTGAAATGAAAATGGATTAGATAGTGTTGGTATCGGGGCCGTATTTTGGTTCCGGCGCCCGGTACAGGTCTTATATGTGGTTTAAGCGCTTCCTTTGAAATTTGGTCGAAATCGGACGTCGTTTGACGTGTTTCAGACCTAAATATCTAAAAATGAAAGTTTATGTAGTTTGATGAAAAAGTGTTGATTTTGAGGTTTGATTCCTCGTTTATGATGTTATTTTGGCGATTTGATCGTACGGTTAAGTTCGTAGGATGTGGTTGAGTAGTGTGTGTGATTGGTTAAGAGCCCCGAGGGCTCGGGAGTGTCTTTGGAGGTGTTCGGGGTGGTTTTGAACTTAGAAATGTTGCAGAAAATCTGCAACAGGTGCCCAGGTGAATCCTTCTTCGCGTTCGCACTCTCCCTCACGCGTTCGAGATGCTTCATTTTGTTCCTTCATCGCGTTCGCATCACTAATCCGCGTTCGCTTAGAGTTATGGAACTCTGAGGGCCCAGCCCTCTTTTCTTCTTCGCGTTCGCGGTGGCCGGACTGCGTTCGCGTAGGTCCGCATCCCCTTTCCATCGCGTTCGCGTACAGGCCAACGCGTTCGTGTAGGCCAATCTCTTGGACCCCAGCCAATTCCTTCTACGCGTTCGCGCTTCACCTTCCGCGTTCACATTGACCAACCCTGTTTACCCTTCGCGAATGCGACTCACTTCACGCGAACGCGAAGGGCAAAGTTTTGCCCAGTTATATTAAATTTCAGAACAGTAGCTACGGGTTTCTTTGAAAAAATACACGAGCTCTCTTCTCCCCCAAGCACTTAGGAGTCCATTGAAGCCCGTTTTCTTCAAGATCACTTGGGTTAGTAAATTCCAACTTGTTTTCTTCATTTTCCATCATTAATTATTGAATTCCTAAGCTTAAATCATGTAGTTTAGGGTGGAAATTGGGGGAAATGGGTAGAGTTAGGGCTTTTTACTTTTTCTTAATTTAGACCTCGTTTTGGGGTCAAATTTGAAAACAAATTATATATTCGGGCTCGTGGATGAATGGGGGGTTTAATTTTGGTCCGAACCTCGTGTTTTGGCCAAGCGGGCCCGGGGGCGATTTTGAAATTTTTGGGAAGAAAGCTTAGAAATTCATATTTAGGCATTGGGTTTAGTTTGTTTAGCTATTATTAATATTATGAAGTCCTTATTGTATAGATTTGGTTGAGTTGGAGCCGAATTCGAAAGGGAAAGCGATCGTTGTGGATTGATT
>NW_017699095.1:0-2535 GCF_001879085.1 Nicotiana attenuata | reverse complement strand
CAGTTATCATTGGCAGTGCATGAAAGTGTTGGAATGATGCCTTAGTTGATAAGAGGTTTTCTATCGGTAGTCGGTTGTTGTGTGCGGCTGTTGTGATTAGAAGTTATCGCTGCAAGCGTTTGAGTTATGTGGTACGTCATGTAATTGCACCTGAGGTTGCAGGTATGGGTTATTACAGCTTGTTCGGGCTTATTCCCAGTATAAATGTGAGATTCTGATGGTATTGATGATTTCAGAAGTAGAAATGTGGTTCTATGGTTTATGGGCTAGATTGGATTGTGAAATTTCAGTTACAATGTGTTATCGGACCTATATGAGATAGGGTGACGTGGGATCACCCCCGAGTATATGCGTGGTAAGGTTATTCGGCGATTGGTTGGCTTTTGGAACAACTATGGGCACGTTCGAGGACGAACGTATGTTTAAGTGGGGGAGGATGTAACGACCCGACCGGTCGTTTAAAGCTTTTGCACTTTGCTCGCCAGTTCTCAGGCATGACTTGCCCCGTGTGGTGTATTATGACTTATGTAAATTGTTGGTTTTAGTTTTCAGGGTAATCGGAATGAATTTGGAAGAAACAGTTCTCAGTTTGAAGCTTGAAATTTGAAAGTTTTGACCAAGATTTGACTTGTTTGTATATGATCTCGGATCGGAATTTTTACGATTTGGTTAGCTCCGTTAGGTGATTTGGGACTTAGGAGCGTGATCGGAATGCATTTTGGAGGTCCGTGGAAGGTTAAGGCTTGAATTGGCGAAATTGAGATTTTGGCGTTTTCCGGTTGATAGGTGAGATTTTGATATAGAGGTCGGAATGAAATTCCGGAAGTTGTTGTAGTTCCATTGTATCATTTGGGATGTGTGTGCAAAATTGTAGGTCATTCGGACGTGGTTTGGTTGGGTTTTTTTATCAAAAACGGAATTTGGAAGATTTTAGAAAAATTTGGCTTGAATCTGATGCGTTTTGGTTGATTTGATGTTGTTCGAGGTGTTTTGAAAATTGGTACAAGTTTGAATAAGGTTTTAGGATATGTTGGTGCCTTTGGTTGAGGTCCCAGGGCCTCGGGTGAGTTTCGGATGGTCAATCGGACCATTTCATGCCTTGGAGATGTTGCAAATTTTGGTTCAGCTGTTGCAAAGGTTTTTACTCTTCGCGATCGCGTAGGGAATCACGCGATCGCGTAGAGCTTTCTGAGGGGCAGTCCATTTTGTTCAATGCGTTCGCGAAGGATGAGTTGCGATCACATAGAGGTAAGGAAATTGTTGATCGCGAACGCGTAGGGAAGGTCGCGTTCGCGTAGAGTTATTGGACCTGGGGTCTTGGCTTGATCTTTTTTCATCGCGAATGCGACAGTGGGTCCGCGATCGCGTAGTATAAATAGGCTGAGCATCGTGTTCGCAGTGTGTTTTATGCATTCGCGTAGAGTAAATTTTGAGAGCTGAGTATTTGTGCTTCGCGATCGCGAAGGATTTCCCGCGATCGCGATGAAGGAAAAATAGGAGCTGGGCAGAATGTTTTAAAAGCTCATTTCCGCGAATTTGAGGCTAAGTTCCTCCATTCTTGGTCAATTTTGAAGCTTTTTGAAGAGGATTGAAGAGGGATTCAAGGAGAATCACTTGGAGGTAAGATTTTTGAACTCAATACTCGATTATTATGTGAATTCCACCTAGTAAATCATGGAATCTAAGCCTAAAATTGAAGAACTAGGTCTTGAAATGGGAGACCTAAAATTTGGGATTTGAAGGGTCATTTATGGATGGATTTTGGTGTTCTTGGTATGTATAGACTCATGTGAGGACGAGGATTCTATTAAAGTGGCTTTTGTCGGATTCCGAGACGTGGGCCCGGGAGCCGGGTTTGAGCAATTTTCGGGATTTTTGATGTGAATTGAATATTTTCGAGTGGGCTTTGTTCCCTTAGCATATTTTAATGATTATGTACTGATTGTGGCTAGATTTGGAGCATCCGGAGGTCGATTCATGCGGGCAAAGGCATCGCGGGCTAGAGTTTGGACCGGATCGAGGTGAGTAATGGTTGTAAATGATGTTCTGAGGGTTTGAAACCCCGGATTGCACGTCGTGGTGCTATATTGAGGTGAGGCACACGCTTGATGACGAGCCTGAGGTCGTGCACTATTGGGAACTATGACTTGGTCTGTCCCGATTGATGATTTTTCCGTGTATTTGACTGAAATTCATTTGCTATCATTATTATTTGGGTTGAATGCCATATTTGGGCTTCGTGCCAATTATTTGAACCCTTCGGGGATTTTTTTTTTGTTGATATTTCCTCACTGTTTTGACTTTATACTTGAACTCAGTCATGTTATTTTCCACTGTTTTCAAAACTCAGCCATGTTCACTCAGTTTTAATACTCAATTGATATTTAAATGATGTTTTGGGCTGAGAAACACTGTTTTACTGTTCCTCTACTAGGCATAAAAAACTCAGTAGTAGTACCATTGACTAGGATAGCTATTTTACTGGTACTATACAGTTCATGATTAATTTGGAGATGGACGGTAGGAAATTTGAAG
>NW_017699094.1:0-2535 GCF_001879085.1 Nicotiana attenuata | reverse complement strand
GCAGGTGCGCTCCACTACTCGCACCTGCGGCTCCCAGCCAACCTCATCCTTGGTCGCATCTGCGGCCCCTTCTCGCTTTTGTGGGCTCGCACCTGCGCTCCCCGCTCCGCAGGTGCGGTTATAACAGCTGAGTTCAATCTTCAACATTCCTCAAATTCCAACCTTGTTCTGTCAACCACCCAAAATCAACCCGAAGCCCTCGGGACCTCTACCAAACATACCAACAAGTCATATATCAACATACGAACTTAGTCGAACCTTCAGAACACTCAAAACAACATCAAAACACCAAATCACCCTCGGATTCAAGCTTAAGAGCTTCTAAACTTCCAATTTCTGCAAACGACTCCGAAACTTATCAAATCACCTTTGAATGACCTGAAATTTTGCACACACGTTACAAATGGAACTAAGGACCTATTCCAACTTCCGGAATTCCATTCCGACCCCGATATCAAATTTTCCAGTGTCGACCAAAATTGCCAAATTTCCAACATTTCCAAAACAAAATGATATTTCATTAAAGTTAGATAATAGCCTTTTTCATACTGAAATTTCGTATAAAAGACTAATTCAAAAACCAAAATGCGGAAATAAAGCCCGACATCGGGTGTCACTAAGCCATGAGCAACTACTACAACTGTTCTGAAATATAGCAAGACTACATAGTCTGAGAATACCAAAATACACTAAAGGGGAGATAAAAAAGGAGAAAGGCAGGTCTCCGATCGCCAGGAAGCTACCTCGCTATCTCCGATGGAAATCCGCAAATGGAGTAATCAATAGCCGCTACCGTAGCCAGAAATACCTGGATCTGCACACAAGGTGTAGGGGGTAACATGAGTACACCAACTCAGTAAGTAACAAGTCCAAACTATGGACTGACAGGTAGTAACGGACTAAACCTCAACAGGTAAACAAAATTAAACTGTGCAGTAAAGTAGCATGCTTTCAATTCAAGTATTCAACTCAAGCAGTAAAGTAAACAAATCTGAACAATGTGAAGTATAAAGCTCAACAGATCTTTACGTGCCAATGCACAGAATGAATGAAAGTGTACCATGTGCCTCCACTCTCAAGTGCTCAACCACTTGGTACTGTATATGGCCATCCGGCCCAGGGAAGATCCATCCTAGAATATATACACAACACTAAAAACAGTCACTCAGTACCAAGGAAGGCCATTCCAGCCCTATGGAGAAGATCCATCTCCAGGTATAAATATTTCGGGCAAGATCCATGTCCAGGGAAGATCCATCCCTCAAAATATCAACTGCGTTCACTGGGGGTGTGTTACAGACTCCGGAAGGGCTCCTACCGCTATTATTATCATCGACATAACCGCCGCGGCATGTAGCCCGATCCCATAACTGTCACTCGTAATCAGGCTCCCGACCTCACTCAGTCATCACTCTCCATTCTCACACACAGGGGCTCACAATGCCATGAAACTAGCCCGAAACAATGATATGATTTGCCAAAATAATAACAACTGAGACAGAGACATGATATGATATGCATGAATAAGACTGAGTATAGAATATCAATGAAACTAATGAGATGACACCAACTAAAGACCACTCGGGTCTCAACAGTATCGGCGTGAATCCCTAACATGATATTTAGCATGATTTACAGCTCATTTACTTAATCACATGATAGAAACACGGGTATTAGCAAGAAAGAGTGACTAAGCGGTTCCATTGAATGAACCAGGCCATAATTCTCACGGTGCACGCCCGTCAATTGTCATGTGCGTCACCTCAATACTAATCATATAGCACATAGTTCGGGGTTTTTAACCCTCAGAACCAAGTTTGGAAGCGTTACTTACCTCAAACCAAGCCAAATCCTACTCCGCGACACCCTTGCCTCTCGAATCGGCCTCCAAACGTCCTGAATCTAACCAAAAGCAATACAATGCAATTAATATAGGCCAAGGAACCAATTCCACACGAAAAACTATCAATTTAGACCAAAATCCCGAAATTCACCCAAATCCGCCCCCCGACCCAAGTCTCGGAATTTGACAAAAATCACAAACTTAGAAAGCCCTTTCACTCACAAGTCTATCCATACCAAATTCATAAAAATCCGACATCAAATGGTCCCTCAAATGCCCAAATCAAACTCTGCGATTCCCAAGCCCTAACCCCTCATTTTCACCCCTAATCTTCACTAATTACATGATTAATCAACGGGGAATCATCACATATACGAGTATTAGGGCTCAAGAAATTTACCTTGCTGATAAACCATTGAATTCCTCCTCAAAATCGCTCTCAAAAGCTCCAAAGCCAACTAAAAATGGTGGAAAATGAACTAAAATTCGCGAAGTACACCTTTTATACATTCTCCCCAGAACTTCTGCATCTGCGGTCCTCATGTAACTTCTACGATGCCGCACCTATGGAAAATCCATCGCAGGTGCGGTTCTCACTTAAGCCCTTAGAACCCGCTTCTGCGGTCCAATTCCCGCACCTGCGATCTCGCAGGTCGCGCTCCACTACCTCGCACCTGCGGCTCCTAGCCAAC
>NW_017699093.1:0-2535 GCF_001879085.1 Nicotiana attenuata | reverse complement strand
TTTAGCTACGATTTTTGAGTATGGAATCAAGAGAAAATCATATATTTGAGTTCCTAAGGTCATGGGTAACCTTTATCTTCGAAAAATTTCGGATTCCGGGCACGTGGGCCCGAGGGCATTTTGGTCAACTTTTCGTTCGGGGTTAGGAATTGTTATAAATTGGGTTTGTTAATGAATATTTGAGTATATTCTCATTAGCTTATCGTTAATTGGCTAGTTTTGGTGCATTGTGCATTGGTTCAAGGCTTCGGAAGAATGTAGAATGCCGGTTATGAGTCTTCGGAGCGAGGTGAGTCTCCTTTCTAATCTTGTGAGGGGGAATTTACCCCATAGGTGAAGTAATTGATTATGTGCTCCTATTTGTGGGGGCTACGTACGCACGAGGTGACGAGAGTCCGTGCGTAGCTACTATTATGCTATTGTCCGGGTAGTCTAGGACTCGAAAGCATGTTATATTTGGATTACTGTGAACTCATTGATAGTTTGAATTGTTTAGATCACCTTGAACTGGTAAAGGAATTTTAAAAGAGATTTAATAGTAATTTTCCCCTGAAATGTTAGAAAGAGAAAAGTTGTTTATTTGGAGGATTATCCTCAATGAGCTCTTAATTTCCTACTTGAGCATGTACTTTACGTGTGCCTGCATCGCATGGATGATTCGCGAGCAGGATATGTGTTTATTTATGGAACGGGCCGAACACCTCGGTGAAAATAGATGCATCTATGGTTCGTGCCGCTCGACCCTCGGCAGTGCACAGTTTACATTTCTGTTAGAGCGGGCCGTCACCTCGGTGTGATTTGCGCATGTTTATTTGTTACTTGAAAATGGTAAGCGTGGAATTGGCCCTACGCAGCTTAATATGAACTGATAAGATAATAAAGAATAGACTTTGGAAGCCCTCGATTTTATGTTGAAGGTGTTTACCTGTTTATTTGGTCTCACAGTTAGGACTTCTATATAAATCCATGATTATTCTCATACTTATAGAATATTGTTAATGGACCTCTAGTGAGTATCGAAGTTGGCCATCTCGTCCCTACCCCTTCGGGATTAGGCGGGATACTCACTGAGTTCACGTTGATTACGTACTCATACTACACTTCTGTGCATTTCTGTTGCACAGGTATATCTTGCATTAGATGGCAGCACGGATGATTTGGGGACTAGGTGAGCTGCATTGTTCGAGACAACCCGCATCTAGTGTAGTTCCCTTCTAATACGTCATTTATTTATTCTCTGTCCACTGTATTTCGGACAGACATTGTATTTTATTTTCCTTATCAGTAGTGGCTCATGCACTTGTGACACCGGGTTCTGGGATGGTTTTCTTTGAAAGGTGTGTATTAATAATTATTTCTTCCTTTGAGTTTAAACAGAGATTGTTACATATGAAAAATGGAGGTAAAACTTTTGGATTTTTTTTATTATTAAAAGAGAACTTAATGGATGAGTTAGTTGGCTTGCCTGACAACGGTGTCCGGCGCCATCACGATCCGTAGTGGATTTGGGTCGTGACAACATGGTATCAGCGCCCTAGGTTCCCGTTAGTCTCACGAGTCATGAGCAAGTCTAGTAGAGTCTCGCGGATCGGTACGGAGACGTCTGTACTTATCCTCGGGAGGCTACAGGGCTGTTAGGAGTACTTCCCTTCTTGATTCCTTATCGTGCGATTCGATTTCATGGGAGGCTTATGCCTTTGTTTCTTTCTTACTCAATCCTATCCGACGCGAACCGCTTGTTCTAAATCGAAAATTGAAGAACCGTAATGGTACTACAGATATGATACGGGATGTTTCTCCCGGTATAGCTGATCAGATTATTGTCGTCGCCTTATAGAAGAATATTTTATTGTTTCAGCCCAGTAGCGGTATTTTCGAGGGCTTGAGGCTAGGCACAAGTTGCCGCAATGCTTATGAATGACTATCTGCAGTAGTAATATGATGGTAAGGGTGTTGCCCGACGTACGTCAGGGGCAGGTGAAATGATTTTCGAAAGGGTAGGGTTTAACTCGAAGTGCTATAAATCAAGAGATTCAGTACGTTATCCCCGGCAGGGGGAAAGGTAATCGAACTAAGGAGGGTCAGGTGGACTGGTGGAAGTAATGGGACTTGGTAATTGCAAGCTTGGTGGAATTTTTCTTCTATATTGGGGTACCGTCGTCCTAATTGGACGTATTAAGTTTGTCGGTGTTATGATTTTCTACAATTCGCCTTTGAGGCAAGGTATTGTGAAATAGTATCGAAGATACAACTATCAGATACCGCAAGATGTGGTGGTTCAGGATTTGAATCAGTATTTCTAATGTTGACGGTTCGAGAAAGATGACCTTTGGAAAGGTTTGGGGTTAGTAGCAATTGAGGATTCAAGTTCTATGAAGATGAATTTTATTAAGGCAACAACTGAGCAGCAAAAGATAAGAAGGGCCTGTGGGAAATGTCAGGCGGAGTTTTAAATTGTTAAAAGGCCAGGTATATGAAGCAAAGATTAAAGTAGTCGATTAAGGGGATGAGCTCGCCAAAGTGGGAGAGTGGCGG
>NW_017699092.1:0-2535 GCF_001879085.1 Nicotiana attenuata | reverse complement strand
AAAGGGTTAGTATCATACACATCAAGTACAACATCAAAACAAAAAGAGAAACAAGAGAAAACATCGGGTTGCCTCCCACGCAGCGCCTGAGTTTAACGTCGCGGCACGACGCAGGCTTTGATCATCACTCCTCATTCGAGTACTGGGGTTCTTCCAAAGTTATTACCACTCTATCCCCTTTTTCTTCGGCCATGCCAAGGTACTGTTTTAGCCTTTGCCCATTCACCGTGAACTTATTTGTCCCATCTTCTGATTCAATCTCCACAGCTCCACTTAAGAACATTTGCACCACTCTGAAGGGTCCTGACCATCGGGACTTTAACTTACCCGGAAACAATCTCAATCTCGAGTTGCATAACAACACTAGATCTCCGGGTTTGAAGTTACGATCCAAGATGTGCTTATCATACATTAGTTTCATCCTTTCCTTGTATAGTCTAGCACTTTCAAATGCCTGGAACCTGAATTCCTCGAGCTCATGTAACCCAATGATTTTGCTGGTGCCTGCGGCCTCCATATCCAAATTCAACTGCCGCAATGCCCAAAGTGCTTTATGTTCGAGCTCTACCGGAAGGTGGCATGCCTTTCCAAACACCAACTTGTACGGTGACATACCAATTGGAGTTTTGAATGCTGTGCGGTACGCCCACAATGCATCATCCAGCTTCTTTGCCCAATCGGTCCTTGTTGCATTCACTGTTTTGTAAGGACACTTTTAATCTCCCTATTTGACACTTCAACTTGCCCGCTCGACTGTGGGTGATAAGGTAAGGCTACTTTGTGGCGAAATCCATACTTTTCCAACAGACGTGCGAATGCTCTATTACAGAAATGGGTTCCACCATCACTGATTATAGCTCTCGGGGTGCCAAAACGTGTGAAGATGTTTTTCTTTAGGAAACTTATCACCCCTTTTGCATCATTGGTCGGGAGAGCCACTGCTTCAACCCACTTGGAGACATAGTCAACCGCTACCAATATATATTTGTTACCGTACGAGCTGACGAACGGCCCCATAAAGTCGATCCCCCACATGTCAAAGACCTCCACCTCTTGAATTGTAGTCATTGGCATCTCGTGACGACGAGAAATGTTGCCTGTCCTTTGGCATTCATCGCAGCTTTGGCCCCAAGCGTGGGCATCCTTGAATAGAGTTGGCCAATACAAATCCGATTCCAACACTTTAGTTGCTGTCTGAATTCCTCCAAAGTGTCCACCATATGGTGAAGCATGGCAAGCCTGCAAAACAGAATGTTGATCTTTCTCGGGGATACACCTCCGAATCATGTTATCTACACATATTTTGAACAGTAGAGGTTCATCCCAATAATAACACCGACAATGGCGAAAGAACTTTTTCTTTTGCATTGAAGAGAGTTCATAGGGTACAATACCGCATGCTAAATAATTAGAAATATCAGCATACCATGGCGCCTCCTCCATTGTCATAGCAAGTAACTGTTCATTTGGGAATGTCTCTGTGATATCTTCAACCTCCATTCTATTTTTTGCTCCTTTCAACCTCGAGAGGTGGTCTGCCACTTGATTATCCGTCCCCTTTCTATCACGAATTTCTAGATCAAATTCTTGTAGCAATAGAACCCAGCGAATCAAGTGTGGCTTTGATTCCTTCTTTGCTATCAAGTACCTAATTGCTGCATGGTCAGTATAAACAATACCTTTTGAGCCAATAAAGTACGACCTGAATTTGTCGAAGGCAAACACTACAGCGAGCATTTCCTTTTCCGTGATAGTGTAATTAAGTTGTGCACCACTGAGCGTCCTGCTTGCATAGTAAATCGGGTGCATCATCTTGTCTTTTCTTTGCCCTAAGACTGTTCCTATAGCATAATCACTGGTGTTGCACATGAGCTCGAACGATTGCTCCCAGTTGGGTACAACAATGATGGGTGCAGTCACCAGTCTCTTTTTCAGCTCCTCAAAGGCCAACCTGCAATCATCAGAAAATACAAAGGGCTGGTCTTTTTCAAGCAGCTTACATAAGGGGTTAGCAATCTTGGGAAAATCCTTAATGAACCACCTATAGAACCCTGCATGCCCTAGGAAACTTCTCACTGCCTTTACCGAAGTGGGTGGCGGTAGTTTCTCAATCACATCAACCTTGGCTTGGTCAACTTCAATTCCCTTTTTGGACACTCGATGCCCCAACACTATTCCTTCTTGTACCATAAAATGGCACTTCTCCCAATTCAGCACTAGATTTGTCTCCACACATCTTTTGAGCACTCTTCTTAGGTTGTGAAGACAATCTTCGAATGAATCCCCCACCACGGAGAAATCATCCATAAACACCTCCATAATATCCTCAACCATGTTAGTGAAGATAGCTAGCATGCACCGCTGAAATGTAGCCAGTGCGTTGCAAAGTCCAAAGGGCATTCTCCGAAAGGCAAAGATGCCATACGGACAAGTGAAGGACGTATTCTCTCTATCTTCCGGGGCTATTGAGATCTGGTTATACCCCGAATATCCATCCAAGAAACAGAAGTAGGATCACCCAGTTAACCTGTCCAA
>NW_017699091.1:0-2535 GCF_001879085.1 Nicotiana attenuata | reverse complement strand
ATTTGGCCATGTTTTTGTGAAACTTGAAAGATATTCCTGAAACTTCGTATTCTTCTATTTCTCCCAATCTGTTTCTCCGGCTAGAAGAATCCGTGAAATTCATTTAGCAGCTTCAATAATCTCAGCTAATGTAGCGATTAGGGTTCATGTTTAGTACCAAAACTTCTTTTTCTCTTTGTTAGGGTTGATGCATGTAGCGATTTTCCCCAATTTTGTGCTAATTTTTTTTCCTCAGTCTGATAATCTATGATTCATTCAGACAATTAAATATATAACATCCAAAATAGTAATCTTTTACTAGAAAGACATTAATGTTCTAATGGTTTTAGTTTTTTTTTTAAGTCCATTTTTTGTTATTTTTCTGTTCAATTAGTTTAGTACTTCTTTAAACGTTTGCTGCTTTGTTTGGTATCTTGATATGTAGCCGAGAGATCAAAATCTATTGGTGTAGCTATTGGGATCGACGTCGGCAGTAGAACATTTGAGAGGTATCAGTTTAATTTTGTCCTTTCTTTTGAGCAGATTTCTTTTTATTAAAAGGTAGATTGATTATTTTTTTGTCACTAGCGGATTAGCAGAGCTTTCTGTTATAATAGGTTCAACTAATCTATCAAACGGTTACCAATTGTATAGGTAAAAAGATATGATATCTAACTGTAAGAATCTGAAGTAGTAAGTTAACAGTTTGACACTGTGTATGAGCAAATTTTTTAAGAGAAAAACTTACTTCAGATTAAGTGAATATATTCACTAATTATTGCAGGTTATGTTTTGCCTTAGGCTTTATGGATTTTGAAACTAAAAGCAAAAATGCAGGAATAATCTGAAGTTCAACTTTAACTGTACAAGAAACGAAAATAGTACTTTCGTTTCAAGTACCAAATAGACCATTTCTTAATTTGTTTACCATTTAAAGAGCTGTATTTGACATTCAACAATTCTGTAGTTGAAGAGATTACAATATGAGTTTGCATTCAAAATTAATTAATGTAGAAGTGATGTGACTTTTCATGTTAATTAAGTTGGCAATGGCTTTTCAAATTAAGTGGATATATTCAGAGGTTATGTTTGTCACATAGAAGCTTTTGAACTATCTTTTTAGTTTTAATATTGTGATGTTAACTTATGTCTTCCTTTCTAGCCATGCCAATTGATAAATCTTGGATTAGCAAACCACGAAACACACCGGAATATGCAGATGGTCTAAGACAAGTTTTGGATTTTGCTTTTGAGCACGGGTCAGTTGATGGGCGTGTAATTAAGTGTCCATGTCCAAAATGTGGTTTTAACAAATGGCAAAGAAGAGATGTAGTTAAAGAGCACCTGATTCTTAAACCTTTCCCAAAAAACTACAAATTTTGGTATTGGCATGGTGAAGAATCAAATGCAACCGTGCAACAGACTTCTCAGAGCACCCATATCATAGAAGATAATTTACAACCCCAAGATCCAATGGAAATTATGACTAATGATGCGTTGGGTTCACCCGGAATAATGTCAACGAGCCTGGTGCGTCTTCTAATCATATAAATATAGAAGAAATATTGATGAAGGGCACGTTGAGGGGCATAATGAAGATTATACAAAGTTTTATGAATTGGTCGAAGATGGAAATCAACCATTATACGAAGGGCGTACGAAGTATTCCAAATTGTCATTTCTAATCAAAATATATCATATAAAGTGTTGAAAACATTGTAATACCGTATATATATAGACCATCTGCTCTCTTGACTGGAAGAAGACAATTCTCAATTGAATATAATGTCCTGATAAGGGAGAATACTATAACATATAAGACTAGGATACTGTATATAAATTCGGGACTATGAACTTCTCTTTATGCCTCGTTATCAAACACATGTAATTACGAGATCATGCCAAAATGAAGAAAGGGCTTAGCCTTAACATACCTTAACTCCGTTGAGTCCTTAATACCTTCTATGCAATTCTTCAAACAACTCAACTCAATCTACCACAGCATAAGGAGATTCAAAATCGGTGCTGAGTAAAGGCAAAGTCCGTAACTTAAACTAGTAGCTTGTTTACGTAAATTTGGCAGCATCTCCCCTATAACAAGGCCCTCCTCCAATACCATATACCAACAACAGCAAGTCTTATAATATCATTCAAACTTATACCAATCTTCAAAACACCTCAAACAACATCAAATCAACAAAACACATAGGATTCAAGCCTAAGGTTCTCAAAATCTTCCGAATTCCGCTTTTGATCAAAATGTATACTAAACCACGTCCGAATGACCTGAAATTTTGCACGCACATCCCAAATGACACAATGGAGCTACTGCAACTTCTGGAATTCTATTCCGACCCCTATATCAAAATCTCACCTATCAACCGGAAACGTCAAAATTCCACTTTCGCCAATTCAAGCCTAAATCTACTACGGACCTCCAAAACACATTCCGATCACGCTCCTAAGTCCCAAATCACCTCCCGAAGCTATCCGAACCATCAAAATTCACATCCGAGCCCTCTAACACATAAGTCAACATCCGGTTGACTTTTCCAA
>NW_017699090.1:0-2535 GCF_001879085.1 Nicotiana attenuata | reverse complement strand
AGTTCTCATTAGCACTCGTGACAAGCTCCAAGGCATTTCTCATCTCATATACTCTCACCATTTGTGTTTCAGACCGAGCCAATGCTCCACGAAGTTCCACAATCACAATATCCTTCACAAGGTGTTTACAACGTATAGAAGCCATCAATTAAGCATGGAAGGCATAACAATATCCAAACAATCCACATATAAGGACTCACGGTCATGCTAGACACCCATGTATAGGAACCCGTCACCATGCCTATACATCGTACTCGATCATTTAGCAATTAGCAAACAAGACTCGACTCGTATTCCCTCAAGCTAGGGTTAAACCAAACACTTACCTCAACTTCCACGGCCAATACAATCCTCCACAATCGCTTTCCCTCTCGAATTCGGCTCCAACTCAACCAAATCTACGCAATAAGGACTTCATGTTATCAATATGTGCTAAACAAATCAAACCCAATGACTAATTATAGCTTTTTCATCAATTTACCCCAAAAGGTCAAAAATGCCCCCGGGCCCACATGGTCAAAACCCGAGGTTCGAACCAAAACCCGATTACCCATTCCCCCATGAACTCAAATATGTAAGTTATTTTGGAATGGACCTCGAATTGAGGTCCAAAACCCCCAATTTTAGAAAACCTAGGTTCTACCTTAAATTCCCAATTTCCCCATTAAAATCTTTGTTTTGAAGTTTGAAATTATGTTTAAAGATGTTAAGGAGTAAAGAAAATGAGTTAGAAATCACTCATCAATCGTTTTGGAGAAGAAGAATCGTTTGGAAAATCGCCTCTTGTGTTTTGGGTTTTGAAAAAAGTGAAAAATAACTGAAAATCCCGACCTTATATACCCTTCTGAAGGATCAGCGCGGACCGCGCAAAAGTGCACCGCGGCCGCACTGAGGAGCTGGAATTTCACACTCTCTGAACCCACCCAGCGCGGACCGCACTGATTTGGCACGCGGCCGCGCTGAGGGAATGGACCAAACCCCTCTCTGAATCCCCCAGCGTGGACCGCGCTGATTAGTCACGCGGCCGCGCTGGTCGACTTGAACCACTGGCCCTCTGAACCTAGCCACGCGGACCGTGCAAGAATGCACCGCGGCCGCGCGGTTTCCAGCGCGGACCGCGCGGAATCGACCGCGGGCGCGCTGGGGGCCTGCAACTCCCTGAACCTGCAACCATCTGATATTTCTAGCCTAATACCTCCCAGGACCTACTCAAAACTCACCCGAGCCCTCGGGGCTCCAAACCGAACATACATATAAACTCAAAAACATCCTACAGACTCATCCGTGCGATCAAATCGCCCAAACAACATCATAATCATCAAATTAGGCCTCAAGACCCAGGATTTCCTTCCAATTTTCATAAAACATCAAGTTTAGAGTTTTTAGTCCAAAACACGTCAAACGACGTCCAAATTCAACCAAACTTTACGGAAAGTACTTAAACCGTATATAAGACTTGTACCGGGCGTCGGAACCAAAATACGAGCCCGATACCACAATCTTTTAATCAAATTTCATTTTCAATTTCCTTAATTATTTTCAGAAACAATTTCACACAAAAATTCATTTCTCGGGCTTGAGACCTCAAAATTTGATTCGGGGTATACACCCAAGTCCCATATTTTCCTACGGGCCCTCCGGGACCGTCAAATCACGGGTCCGGGTCCGTTGCCCAAAACGTTGACCGAAGTCAAACTTAATCAATTAAATACCAAGATTTAACAATTTTTCTCACAAATTTCATATTTAAACTTTTCCGGCTACGCGCCCGGACTGCGCACACAACTCAAGGCAACCCCAAATGAGGTTTCCAGGGCCTCAGAAGTACAGAGGGAGTAGGAATACAGGTGATGACCCTTTGGGTCGTCACATTCTCCACCTCTAAAACAACCGTTCGTCCTCGAACGGACAAAAGAAAGGAGTACCTGAGTCAGGGAAGAGATGGGGATAACGACTCCGCATATCAGACTCGGACTCCCAGGTCGATGCCTCAGGAGGCTGACCTCCCCACTGAACACGAACAGAAGGAAAACTCTTGGATCTCAACTGACGAACCTGCTGGTCCAGAATAGCTACCGGCTCCTCCTCATAGGATAAGTCCTTGTCCAACTGGACAGTACTGAAATCTAACACGTGGGTAGGATCGCCGTGATACCTGCGAAGCATGGATACATGGAAAACTGGATGCACGGCTGATAAGCTAGGCGGCAATGCAAGTCTATAAGCCACCTCTCCCACTCGATCAAGAATCTCAAACGTGCCAATGTACCTAGGGCTAAGCTTGCCCTTCTTCCCAAATCTCATCACGCCCTTCATAGGCGACACTCGGAGCAATACCCGTTCACCAACCATGAATGCTACATCCCGAAACTTACGATCTGCATAGCTCTTTTGCCTAGACTGAGCTGAACGAAGCCTATCCTGAATGATTTTGACCTTGTCCAAGGCCTCCTGAACAAAATCCGTACCTATCAACCGAGCCTCTCCCGGCTCAAACCATCCAACCGGAGACCCGACATCCGCCTACCATACTAA
>NW_017699089.1:0-2536 GCF_001879085.1 Nicotiana attenuata | reverse complement strand
ACTAAATGGGTGAGGCAAAAACCTCCAAATCCGTGACTAGAAGGCAGTTGTCGATTTCGTACATTCACATATCATATGCCAGTTTGGGATCCCGAAGGTAATCATCACAGATAATGGTGCCAATCTTAATAGTCATTTGATGGCCGAGACATGTCAACAGTTTAAGATCATGCACCGCAATTCCACTCCATATCGTCCTAAGGCAAATGGGGCAGTCGAAGCAGCTAACAAGAATATCAAGAAAATACTTCGGAAAATGGTAGAAGGGTCAAGGCAATGGCATGAAAAGTTACCTTTTGCCTTGTTAGGATATCGCACTACTGTCCGCACTTCAGTAGGAGCGACTCCCTACTCATTGGTGTATGGAACCGAAGCAGTAATACCCGCGGAGGTTGAAATTCTGTCCCTCCGAATCATCGCAGAGGCAGAGATTGATGATGATGAATGGGTTAAAGCCCGCCTGGAACAACTAAGTTTGACTGATAAGAAGCGACTGGCAGCAGTGTGTCACGGTCAATTGTACCAACAGAGAATGGCAAGAGCATATAACAAGAAAGTGCGTCTGCGAAAGTTCGAAGTAGGACAGTAGGTGCTGAGGCGTATCTTACCTCATTGGGCTGAGGCAAAAGGAAAGTTCGCCCCAAACTGGCAAGGGCCATTTGTTGTAACCAGAGTTTTGTCCAATGGCGCTTTATATCTGACGGACGTAGAAGGAAAATGCGTAGAAATGGCTATCAATTCTGATGCAGTTAAGAGATATTATGTATGATTTTCTTTATCTTTGTGTACCTGATTGTATTTGGCATGTTTTGAGATTGAAATGATGAAGGCATTTTGTTCTGCTACCCAAACACTCTATCCTTTGTTATCCCTTTGAGCCTTATTATGTTTCCTTTCGTATCCCTCTTTCGGAATCAATAACAAAACTCGAAAGCCCGAGCAGGGAAAGTTAGCGGAGAAACGACGAAAAAACAGTCCAAAAGAAAAGAAAAGAAAAAGAGAAGAAAAGGAAAAGGAAAGGAAAGGAAAAAAAAAAGAGAAGGAAAAGAAAAGAGAAGAGAAGGAAAAGAAAAGAAATGAAAAGAAAGAAAAGGAAAAGCCGAAGAAAGAAAGATTGCCACAATAAAGTAGTTCTATGGCCTGAACTACGTTTGACTTGATCCCGAAAGGGTACGTAGGCAGCCTCTCTGAGGTTCAGTCACAACAGAGGAAAAATCCAAGAATCCCCAAGAAAGAAACTAGGGCAGAAGTTATGGTTGTTGCAGGAGATATGATTCCGAAAGTTGTAATGTTGAACCCACATTTGAATTATTTTGAGCTTTTATACCTTTCTTTCTAAAACCCATCCAAAAGCCACATTACGGTCCAAAGAAAGACCTTCTAATCAGTCTCAAGAAATGTCAATACGGGCAGGTAAGGCGACTCAGGTCGGAGACAACACTCTGGTGACAGAAGGAAAAGGATAAAATGAGAGAGTCTTATCGGTGAAAACCCTCACGGGCACCATAGGGAGATGTGAGTTGAGAGAAATGAAAATGAGAGAGTCTTATTGGTGAAAACCCTCACGGGCACCGTAAGGCGAGGTGAGTTTGAGAGATATTAAAATGAGAGAGTCTAATTGGTGAAAACCCTCACGGGCACTGTAAGGCGAGGTGAGTTTGAGAGATATTAAAATGAGAGAGTCTAATTGGTGAAAACCCTCACGGGCACTGTAAGGCGAAAGTGAGATCTTTCAGTTGGGCAAATGAAAGAAGTCTTTGGTTGAAGGTTGTTTGAAACATGGCAAAACAAGCAAGGTTTGAGTTTGGTGAGAGTCGGGCGTGAAAGTATGAGACAACAAATGTGGTAACTGATAATTGATTGGTTGGACAGACTAGGCTGGAATCCAAAATGCGTGGCACAATCAACGGAATCAACCTTTCCGCCCAGATAAGTCCTATCCTTTTTCTCTTCATTACAACTCATTCATTTTCAGAGTCCTTCTACCCTCAAAACCTTCGAGGTCATTGCACTTCATTCTCTTGAAGTCTGTCTATAAGACGTTTTAGTGTCAGTTCTATTCAAAACAACAGAAGGATGTCAAATCTAACTACCAGCTTCCCAGCTAGGTGGCACAACAAGGTGGGGACATGTCACAAGAGAGTAAAACATGAAAGACCAAGGAAAGTCGTTGGAATAATCAGATGGTTGTGAGGGAGAAGCAAGGTTCAAAAGAAGGGAACAGAAACACCAAACAGTAATACGAGGTAAAGCATGGGGGTCATCAAGATCAGAGGGTTGAAAGTCAATTGGGAAATCATGGCAAGTCGAGGCAAGTCCAAAAAAGCAAGTCAGAGCAAAGTCGGAGGCGGGAGCATGGCCAGCAAGAATGCCAGCAGCTAACCACCATCTTACATTAACAAATTTTTCTTTGAGTGGAACAGGGGCAGAAAATTTTCTTTGTTTGTTTATTTTGTCGCAATCAGGCGCCCCCCTGGAGAACAAGGGAATACATTTCGAATTCAAGCAATCAGGCGCCCACCTGGAGAACAAGGGA
>NW_017699088.1:0-2536 GCF_001879085.1 Nicotiana attenuata | reverse complement strand
GGCGTAAGCTCGGTATGGGGGTGGCTGAGAGTAATTGTATACGGGATACTGGGGAGGATCTGGATGGGGAATACAGGGTTTTGGAATATGAATGCTGAGGGATCAAAGGCAGGCCTTGGCAGCGAAGGTTGTGTTGTAGCAGGGCATGGTGGAGCAGTAACGATGTTAGGAACCGCTCCCGCTGGGAACACCTGGGGGCGAACCTCAGAAGGCATTCCAACGAAATGAGCGGTCATGGTACGCTGCCCAAAAGGGGTAGGAGGATGACTGATAGGGACCGTAGTAGCACCTCCAGCTCTAGGGAATAACTCTGGGAATCCGGGAATATTGCTTGGGGGTTCCTTTCCATTGTTCCAAGCATCCCACATTTCCATCAATCGCAGGCGCAAGATCCGATTTTCTTCAGCTGTAAAAGATTCAGAGGCCGGGACCCCCGAGATGGGGCTATCTTCAGAGATGGGGATTGCAGGCAAAGTCATTTCTGTAGACATTTCCACACTTCCTTTCGATCTGGTAAAGTATTGATGCGATGCCAGCCTACCACAACCAACCACCGTTTCTAAAAGCTAGGCTGGAATTGACAGCAACACACGGTTAGTTTGAGACAAGTAACAGATAGGTAATCGCACATTGGGGTGTGATGCACCTATACAGTCAAACGAATGTCTACATGTTTGCACTGGTTGCATGCGTCATCCCGGCTTTTCTTTTATATTTTTTCTTCTTTTGATTTCTACTATCTGTTTTTCTTGCTTTTCTGTCTCTTTCTATTTTCTCTCATTTTCGTCTCCCTCTTGTTTTTCATTTTCTGCTTTTCCCTTTTCTTTTGCCATGGTTTCTCTCGATTCCTTATTCTCTTCTTTTGCGTTCCTTTTCCTCTATTGTTTTTCCTTTATTTCCTTCCCTCGTATTCTCTTTTTTGTTTTTTTTTTAGGGTTACGGTCGAATCCTATGGAGATTGCCTACGTATCATGACCCCCCATGAATCAGACCAAGCGTAGTTCTTGCAAATAAATGCAAACCTAGATGCAAGAAATAGAGAAACAATTTGTTTTTGGGAATTTTTAAATTTTCATTAATAACAAATGCAATTACAAAGCTACTAGACTATTTGTTTTTCTTTTCTTGGAAATAGAAAGTACAAAAACTAGACACGAAAACTACAGACTCAAGAGTACATCAAGGCTTCAAATCCTGGGGCCCGCGGGGCATCACTCGGCATCGCCGCGGGCCTGCGTGCAAGACCCTTTTGCAACTGATCTAGATCGTTCATAACCTAGCGAACAAATATCATCGCGGAGGCAAAGAATGTGGTACGACCCATACGTTCACCAGCCTGACACTTCATGACAATATAGTTGGCAATGTTTATGATTCTCTCCCGGATTTGACCCTTCTCTTGGAGTAGCCGGCTTATCTGTTGAGTGCGGGCTTCTAGTACCTGCGAATCCTGGAAGTGAAGATCCTGTAACAATTTTAGTTCCTTCTCCATATCGGCAATTAATTTGTAGCACTGTTCCCTTTCAGCCTGTAGCTCTTTCTCCCGACGGGCTGCCTTTTCTTCAAGAGTATTCATTTTTCTTTTCATGTTGGCAATGGTTCCCTCATAGTTTTTCTTCATTTGCTGCACGAACTGGGCCCTTTCCTCTGTCTTCTTGGCCCATTGAGCCCGAAGTTGTGCCATGCTTCCCTCGGATTTTTCCAATTCTTCCTGACAGTCCCGGACTTGTTTCTTCAACCCTCTTATCAATCTCTCGTCGGATAGACTTCTTTCTCGATTCCTTGCATCTAATTTCAGTTGTTGAATTTGGGCCTTGAGAGCTTCATTCTCCTGGGCCAATTGCTTTTTATCACCTTCATCAGCTGCGGTTTGCAAGCTGTTTTCGAACCGAAGTTCCTGAACCTGTTTTTCCAATGCGCCAATCCGAGCTCTATACTCTTTTTCTTTAGCCAACCAATCCCACTGCACCTGAGCTTCGCTTGTTAATTGTTGCACATGTGGCCTTTTGGCGGGTCTCTCGGGGATTTGAAACCTTTTACCAAACCAAACCAAATATTTGGGATCTACCTCACCTCTGGCCCGGTCCTGTACTATAGTTTTAGGCTCAAGATACCTGCACTCATTCCAGATTTTCCGGATTTGGCCTTCAGGGAATGCAGCTTTTGGGCCCAACTCAATGACTTGCCCACTCAGGTCTTCATCGCTGTGCACCGTCTGGAATCTTCCAAATTGTCGCAAAACGCGGTAAGGAGCATAGGGCTGAATGCTTCGAATACCCATCAAAAGAATATAAGGGACTTCTGCCGATGTGTACACAACTTCAGTATGAGGAAGCCATCCATAAGCCCATTCAACTTTATCTGCAGTGAGGGATCTTAAACATGACAACCAGGCCTCAGTACCTTCCGGGAACTCAATACCTGTAACTCGGGTCTCGAACTCTACAATACAACTCAACCCGGTTAAGCCGTAGTTCATATATCCTGTGCGGTGACAAAGATGTTCCTGTATCCATAACTGCAAAAGCAAAATTGC
>NW_017699087.1:0-2537 GCF_001879085.1 Nicotiana attenuata | reverse complement strand
TATAGCTTAGTCCATCAACAAGATATACCTCAGTAATGTCACAGTTGTTGTTGAAAGGAATAGTTCCAGTTCCAACTATTTTGCCTCTTGAATCATCTCCAAATTTGACGTTTCCTCCATCAATCTTTGTAACCTCCTTAAAAAGATTTTTGTCACCTGTCATGTGACTGGAACACGCACTATCTAGGTACCATTTTCCTTTGCGACTTATTCTGTGGTGTTCCTGCAATACATAATAATTACTTTCTTTTAGGTACCCAAGCTTTCTTGGGTCCTGGTGAGTTAGTGTTACTGGGTTCAGAGTTTTTAGGTTTCCAAACCCATCCAGACATATGATGTTTACGAAATTGACAACCAGAATATTTATGCCCACTTTTGTTACAGTAGTGACATTTATCCGCAGACCTATTTTCAGGTCTTTCATAAGCATTGGAACTAGTTATCATGAGATTAGCTGATTCCGTTCCAGTTGACTTGTAAGTCGACTGGTCCGACCGACTGGTCGATTTAGTTCTGATTGGTTCCTTTCCAATTGACTTGTAAGTCGTCTGGTTTGACCTAACAGAACTGTGACTGGTGGATTTGCGCAAGCTGTTAAGCTGCATTTGCAATTCCTCAAACTCTTCTTGAAGTACGTCCTTTTCAATTTCACATACTTCATGTTGAGTTTCCAGTCTTTGATTTCCATAGTGAGTCTCTTAAGCTCATTCATCATTTTTTGAGACTCTTTTAAGGTGGAATCAAGAATGTCCTGCAATTCATTACATCTATCACAGTCATAAGAGCTTACCTCGCTAGTTTCTCCTCTTGCCATAAAACAGTTTTCATCATCTGAATCATTTTTATCTGTCCAGCATCCTGAAGTTTTGTTGATCTCATTTTCTAGGATTGTCATGAAGCAGAGATTTGCTATTTCTTCATGGTCTGAGTCATCCTCATCGCTCCAGCTTCCAAATGATTTGTTTTTGTTTAATCCTCTAGAGATCTTCCTTTTCAGTTCTGGACACTTCGCTTGGATATGTCCAAATTTTCCACATTCGTAGCATTTTCCATCATTCTTATCTTGTTCGTTGTATTGTCTAGATCTTCTTGGTGGAAATCTTCCTTTCTTTGTATTTCTATATCTTCTCATCAGTCCATCCATGTTTCTAGACATCATAGCAATTTCTTCTTGTAGGGCTTCAGGATCATCAATTTCATTTTCAGCCGCTTCAGTAGTAGTTTTGAATGCAACACTTTTCTTTTTCTCCTCTTGATTTGTCTTTTTCAGGTGTGTTCTTTCAAAAGCAATGAGCTCTCCTTGAAGTTCATCATATGATAACTTGTTAAGATCTTGAGATTCCAGGGTGACCACTTTGGTCTGCCAAGTGGTTGGTAGACTTCTGAGAATTTTCCTAACTTGATCGCCATTGGTGTAAGGTTTGCCAAAAGCTTTCAAGTCGCTGATTATCTTACTGAACCTGGCAAACATTTCTTCGATGGATTCTCCTTCCTTCATTGAGAACAGTTCATAGTCGTGAACTAGCATATTGATATGAGTTTCCTTTACTTTGCTGGTACCTTCGTAGGTAACCTCAAGTTTGTCCCACATCTCTTTGGCTGTATCACAGCTAGATATTTTTCATATTCTTCAGCATTTATCGCATTGTGAAGCAGATTTCTTGCCTTGTGATTTATTTGGACAGCTTCCAGTTGTTCTTTTGTGTATGAGTCTATGTCATCAGGATCAGCAAGTGGTGGAGTGCTGGCAGGCAGTGGATAGTTTCCCTTCTTGATAACTCTCCACACCTTGACGTCGTATGCCTTGGTGAAGATTTCCATTCGAATTTTCCAGTGGGAAAAATGTTGTCCATTGAAGTAAGGTGGCCTTACTTGTGAAGTTCCTTCCTGAAAGAGAGCTCCTATGATAACCTGATTTGCCATGATCTTTTTCTCACAAGCTGTTAAGCAGAAAACAAAAGTGTGAGCCTGGCTCTGATACCAATTGAAAGTACAAGAGGGGAGGTGAATTGTAGATAATTAAAGTTAATCGTTAACAAGTTGACTTAAAACTTAAGTAGTCGACTAAATATGGCAATCTTGCAGATATAGTAATTCGAGGTAATAAGCAGAAAGTAAATGCAAAAATTTAAAGACACTAGGAATTTTTATACTGGTTCCGATTCAATGTGAATCCTAATCCAGTCCCCTTGGGTTGCAAGGGATTTCTCTTCAAGTGAATAAGTTCTCTTTCGAGTACAGATTTGATGTATGTCACTCAGTTTCTCTAGCACTCGTTTGATACAATGCCTCACAAGTTGTGTGCCCTCTTTCTATCCCTGACTTGTTACACATCAGATCTATATAGGCTACTATGCTTGTTTGCAGTAGAATGAAGAGATTTATTTTTGTTTGATCAAAGTATGCTAAGGATGGAGTTACACTATAAATTTATACAAGGATCAATGGTGAAGGCTTGTCAACCCAAGGGTTTTGATCCTTGGAAAGAGTTGATTCTTTCCAAGAATAAAGAACTATCTGTTGCTTCTCTTCAGTAC
>NW_017699086.1:0-2537 GCF_001879085.1 Nicotiana attenuata | reverse complement strand
TTTCGATTGTTAAAGTTTCGTCGTAAGTTAATCGACGTAAGTTCAGGAATGAGATTATTTTGAGATTATAAGCATTATGAAATTTCAAACAAGTGATGAATAAATTCGTGAAGGTGAGGGGATAAGTAAATCAAAGAAAATGAATTTCCGTCAAAGTTTGGATATTTGGGGATAAAATACGGTCCAAGCTATGATACCCCGTATTCATGGACTAGTGCCATACAACGTTGTCCCGACCCAGAATTCCCACCATCGGGATCGTGATGGCGCCTAATATCACACTTGCTAGGCAAGCCAACATTAAAGTATTATTAATAAATTTCCTTTACGTTTCAATGATTAAGAGTAAACAAACTAAAACAAGTAGAAATAATTGTAGAAGTGAGTAAACAACCTCTTTAGGTATATATATATACTATAACCAATATTGTTACTATTACTGCCCAGAATACGGTGTCACAACTCACAAAAATACTATGATTTTCTACAAACATCAGTCTGAAAGAAATTACAACTATTTTGAAAAGAAAGAAAACATTAATGTAGAGACGTAGAAGGGGACACCAGGGCCTGCGGACGCGAGCAGGACTACCTTGGGTCTCCAAACTATGTAACCTGCAGCCAATCTCTCAATCAGCCACTGCCTGCTCCAAAATCTGCACAGAAAGTGCAGAGTGCAGTATCAGTACAACCGACCCCATGTACTAGTATGTACCGATCCTAACCTCGACGAGGTAGTGACGACGCTACGGCGGGCAATTACAATATAACCTGTATACAATATGTAATAAAAGCGGAAAGAAGGACGGAACAAAATGAAACAACAACTTGCAAGGAATGAATATAGAACTCAAGTATCTTATCAGTATCCAGCTATAACCAATCCTTAAGTGAAATACAAAACAACAGTATAACCTACACAGTAGAAGAAAATACATAAACACATAAACTGATGCGGCGCGCATCCCAATCCCACCATATAATCAATATCAATATGAACATTCACCCTTATTACTCCATATCAATCCACCCTTATTCCTCCTGTTACGCGCGTGCAACCCAATCTCACTGTACAATAGCAATTCGCCCTTATTACTCCTCAGTATATCACCCTTATTCCTCCTGTTGCCGGCGCAACCCGATCCCACAATATAATCGCTTTTCACCCTTATTCCTCCTCAATATATCACTCTTATTCCTCCTATTGCGGCGTGCAATCCGATCCCACCATATCAGTACCAACTACACAGTAAGAACAGAAATTTCACAATTTAATTCAAAACTCTCCACAATATTTAAACCTCAAACCAAAGCAACCGGGAAGCTTGTATTATGGCACTTCACACAATTAATACTACTCAGCGAAACCAATCCAAAATATACCATAAAACACCGATAAACCAGCTTAAGCCAATAAAATGAGACAATGAAACTACATGATATCTAATACTTTTAACAATGAAAACCAATATCCGACAAGCAGAAATTAAACATGGAAATATCGGTTAAAAAACATGTAACAGTTAAGGCAGGAAAACAATTTAATAAGATCGGGAAGAAAATAGGCAAAATAGATAAATTGGCGACGCATAGGTACTCGTCACCTCACTTATACACCAGTCACATGGATTCTCACATAGCAATTAAGTCAAGGGTCCCTAATCCCTCGAGTCAAAGTTAGACACAACAGTTACCTTGATCCTACGGACAAACTCAAAGCTCAATCACAGCTTTTCCCTTCATACAAGCCTCCAAACCAATAGAATCTTTCAAATTACCAGCCAAACGATTCAATTTAACCCTTAGGAACTACCTGCGATAGCAAGGAATTCAATTTAGGCCATTTTTGAAAAAGTCAACAAAAGTCAACACCTGGGCGCGCTTGGTCCAAACCTGAAATTCAGACCAAAACCCGATTACCCATTCACCCCCAAGCCCGGATATACAATTAGTTTTGGAATCTGACCTCAATTTGAGGTCTAAATCCCCAAATTTCGAAATCCCTAGTTTCTAACCAAAAATCCCCAATTTCACCATGAAAATCTTAGATTCTAGGTTGAAATCTTGTTAAATGAAGTAAAACATTGAAAGAAATGAGTTAATAATCACTTACCTATGATTTGGGGAGGAAATGGTCTTGAAGAAATCGCCTCAAGGGCTCTTAAGTTTGAAATTTGGAAGAATGGGAGAAAAATCCCGTCCAAGTCTCTTTTCATCGGCAGCAGATGTCGCATTTGAGACCTGAGCTTCGCAAATGCGAAGGGGATATCGCAAATGTGAAGCCCTTCACATTCCTGCAGCTTTCGCAAATGCGAGGAAAATGTCGCAATTGCGACCATTAAACCTCTCAAATGCGAGTAAACGATCGCATTAGCGATCCATGCCCCTTCAGACTCCCTTTGCGAATACGAAGGTAACCTCGCAAAGTGCGAGAACCACTGGCCCAGTTTCTCTTCTCATTTGCGATGAGAGCCTCCCAAATGCGGAACCTACAGGGTTCACAATTGCGATGCCTGAAACCGCAAATGCGAGATCAG
>NW_017699085.1:0-2537 GCF_001879085.1 Nicotiana attenuata | reverse complement strand
TTGATTACCGCCAGTTGACAAAGTCACCATCAAAACAGTATCCATTACCCCGATTGATGATTGTTTGACCAGCTGCAGGGTGCTAGGGTGTTCTCTAAGATTGACCTGAGGTCAGGGTATCATCAGTTGAAGATTCGGGATTCAGATGTTCCGAAGACCGCATTAAGGACTAGATATGGCCACTATGAGTTTCTGGTGATGTCCTTTGGCTTGACTAATGCTCTAGCGACATTTATGGATCTGATGAACAGGGTGTTCAAGCCTTATATTGATCTTTTGTCATCGTCTTCATTGACGACATCCTGATATACTCACGTAGCCTGGGGGAGCACGAGCAGCATTTGAGAGTAGTGCTTCAGACCTTGCGAGAGCAGCAGCTTTATGCTAAGTTCTCCAAGTGTGAGTTTTGGCTGGAGTCAGTAGCATTCTTGGGGCATGTAGTGTCAGGGGAGGGTATTAAGGCGGATCCCAAGAAGATTGAGGCAGTTCAGAGTTGGCCACGTCCTACTTCAGTGGCCGAGATCAGGAGCTTCTTGGGGTTAGCAGGCTATTACCGGCGATTTGTGCAGGGCTTTTCATCTATTGCATCACCTCTGACCAGATTGACCCAAAAGGGGGCCCCGTTCTGTTGGTCCGATGATTGTGAGGAGAGCTTCCAGAAGCTCAAGACGGCCTTGACTACGGCACCAGTTCTTGTATTGCCTTCCGGTTCAGGGATGTATACAGTGTATTGCGACGTTTCTCGCGTTAGCTTGGGATGTGTATTGATGTAGGAGGGGCGAGTTATTGCATATGCTTCACGTCAGCTGAAAGTTCATGAGAAAAATTACCCTGTGCATGATCTAGAGTTGGCGGCGATTGTTCATGCTCTTAAGATATGGAGGCATTATTTATATTGAGTGTCATGTGAGGTTTATACAGACCATCGCAGCTTGCAGCATTTGTTCAAGCAGAGGGATCTTAATTTGAGGCAGCGCAGGTGGCTTGAGTTACTAAAGGATTATGACATTACCTTTCTTTATCACCCAGGCAAGGCAAATGTGGTCGCGGATGCCTTGAGTAGGAAGGCAGAGAGTTTGGGCAGCTTGGCATTCATTCCTGCTGAGATGAGACCATTAGCTTTGGACAATCAGTCTTTAGCTAACAGACTCGTGAGATTAGACATTTCAGAGCCCAGCCAAGTTCTAGCATATGTGGTTGCTCAGTCTTCGTTATTGGGGAAGATTAAGGCCCGCCAGTTCGATGATCCACATTTGGCGGCCCTCAGAGAGACAGTACTTCAGGGAGGTGCCAAGGAGATTTCTATTGGCGAGGATGGTGTGTTATGGCTTCAGGGCCGTGTATGTGTTCCTAATGTTGATGGCTTGAGAGAGAGGATTCTAGAAGAGGCCCACAGTTCGAGGTATTCCATTCATCCGGGTGCCACGAAGATGTATCGTGACTTGAGACAGCACTACTGGTGGCGGAGGATGAAGAAGGACATAGTGGAGTATGTTGCTAGATGTTTGAATTGCCAGCAGGCCAAATATGAGCACCAAGGGCCAGGTGGCCTACTTCAGCAGATGCCCATTCCGGAATGGAAGTGGGAGCGCATTACCATGGATTTCGTGGTTGGGTTGCCGCGGACTCAGCGGAAGGTTGATTCAGTGTGGGTTATTGTGAATAGATTGACCAAGTCCGCCCACTTCATTCCAGTGGCGACTACTTATACGGCGGAGAGATATGCCCAGATTTACATTCGGGAGATAGTGAGGTTGCACGGTGTGCCGGTCTCCATCATATCAGACAGAGGACCTCAGTTCACTTCCCATTTCTGGAGAGCTGTTCAGAGTGAGTTGGGGACCCGCGTGGAGCTTAGCACGGCATTCCATCCTCAGACCGACAGGCAGTCGGAGCGGACAATTCAGATTTTAGAGGATATTCTTAGAGCATGTGTGATTGACTTTGGAGGGCAGTGGGATAAGTTCTTACCCTTGGCGGAGTTTGCATATAATAACAGCTATCGGTCCAGCATAGAGATGGCCCCGTATGAGGCATTATATGGTCGGCGTTGTCGTTCTCCTATCGGGTGGTTTGAGCCTGGTGAGGCTAAGTTGCTTGGTACAGATTTGGTTCAGGATGCCTTGGATAAGGTAAAGTTGATTCAGGAGAGGCTCCGCACAGCTCAGTCCAGGCAGAAGAGTTACGCGGATCAGAAGGCGCGCGATATATCATTTATGGTTGGCGAGAAGGTTCTCTTGAAGGTTTCGCCCATGAAGGGCATTATGAGGTTCGAAAAGAAGGGCAAGTTGAGCCCAAGGTTTATTGGCCCCTTCGAGGTATTGAGGTGAGTTGGAGAGGTTGCCTTTGAGCTTGCTTTACCTCCCAGTTTATCAGGAGTTCATCCAGTCTTCCATGTATCGATGCTCCGGAAGTATCATGCCGACTATTCACATGTGTTGGATTTCAGTACCATACAGTTAGATGAGAGCTTGGGCAACGAGGAGGAGCCAGTTGCCATTGTTGATAGGCAGGACCGCCAGTTGAGGTCCAAGAGG
>NW_017699084.1:0-2538 GCF_001879085.1 Nicotiana attenuata | reverse complement strand
TGCTGGACTACGATTTATTCTTTTGCTATCCAGGTAATCCTTTAAGACTCGTAATGTATAGCTTTGTAACTGTTATATCCAGCAAAAGTCGTGGCCATATGCATAAATATATTTAGTTGATACACAATGAACTGCTATTCAATGTCCGATGCTTTTAGTTTTTTTTATTTGCTTTTGTTGTTCTGTTTAATTAGGTGAAAGGTTTCATAAGTTGTACTATGGTCTTTTGATTATCTTAAGTTGTCATCCTGTCTAGAAAAGCTGATATTCCATGTATTGTTGAAAATAAATAGTTTGAAAGAGTATGGCACTCTATTTTTATAATATTAATTGCTTACTGGTTATTGTAAAGCTCATATGATTAAACCTCTATAGTTTTTTTTCGAAATTAAATGGGTTGCTGTTCCATTCTCTTTTCTTGTTAAGCTTGCTCCTTTAGTTACCAATTTATTTACATCGCATGACTTTGAACTTTTTCCATGTATTATCTTTAATTTTGTGTGTCGGCCATTTTGCCAGATTTGCAAAAGTGGCTATTTTTGTAAAGTGTGCGTTTATACAATTGTGACTATGTAGTTAATGGTCATAAATGCGAACTAAGTAAAGAACCAATATTGTATCAAGTTTGGGCCTTTTTGAACCAAAAAATAAAAGCTGACCCATTTACCTTTAAACAACAAAATTACCCTTTTCTTCTATATAGCATTGGGCCAATAAAAATTCATTTCTTGGCCCATTTTAATAATAAATTCCAGCAACTCGAGAGCTTTTTACAAGCTGGCCCATTTTCCCTTTAACAAGAAGTTGGCCCATCCCTTTAAAATAGATAGAGTTGCTCCAACATTTATTTGCATAATATTTCCAACAATAAGGATAGAAAATAGCAATAAAAATCAGATTTTTTTATACCAATTAAGTAACTCATTTTCTTTCAATTAATTAATTTGAACGCTAGGCAATTAGTAGGCGCGCTCTAATTCCACGGTTTCGCTTGCGTAACGTGATGTTCAACATTCAATAATTTAATTCAACAAGGTCATACAATATTCGTTAGTTTTCTAGTTGATTTTTAGTTTAATAAACTCTTTGCCAAACTCGCGGATTCGCTTGCGTAGCGCGATAATTGACCTTTTAATAAATTTCAAAAAAAAATTAAATTCTTAGAATGTAGTAATTTTCCCAGAAGTAAATAACTTGCTAACAATTGTTTGTCATGACTGCGAATTCGCTTGCGTAGCGCCGTTATGACTAAATAATAAATTTCGTCGATCACGCATTCACTTACGTAATGTGGTTATGATATTTTTTTTATATTATTCAAAAATATTCTTTAATTTTTCTAATAATCAAGAGATAAAAGCGGATAGGTAAAACATAAAAATAACATAAATCACAGTTTGTCCAAAATTAGTTCAAGCCAATTTTAAGTCAATAAAGCGACCGTGCTAGAACCACGGGACTTGGGGAATGCCTCATACCTTCTCCCCGGTCAACAGAATTCCTTACCCGAACTTTGTTTTCGGGACCGATTAAAATAGAGTCAAACCTTCCTTTGACTAGGGATCCAAATAAATGGTGACTTGGAACACCGAAAAAAAAAATCAATTCCAAGTGGCGACTCTGAACAATAAAATAAGCCCTATTCAAATTTTGTCACTTTAATTGAAAAAACTCTTTAACCCATACACATATTATTATATCCTCTCGAGGGGTAGAAAAGGGGTGTGACAACTCTGGCGACTCTGCTGGGGAACAGCCAGAATTCGAGCTTGTACATGTTGACTTTTATTTGGCTTTATTAATTTTGTATAAACTGTAATTTATTTGGGCATAATGTGCTACTTGTTTGCTTTTTACCGCTTTGATATTTTTGAACTGTGCATATAAACTGTCTTCTCACACACCCCTTCTGAGTCTTCTTGAAATTAAAATTGGGCATTTGCTTGACATAGCCCGCTTTCTTTAAGATAGCGAGGTGCTTGTCACCCGGTGAAGGATTTTAGTCACACCTGTTTTAGGCGGGGAGCACCACCAGTTAAGCCGGAAAGCAATGCTACCGGTACACTGACCCTCCTCGGCTCGAGTTATCCGCTCGAGTAAGCCAGTCTATATACTTTGTCCAATAAGATTTAAACCTAGAAGAACAAACCTCATGCCGGATATCCCTAGTAGGTTCGCTTTATTTGCATCACGTGCATGTGACTTAGCGAAATTCGGCACGGGGGCCGGGTCCGTATAAGACAGATATCCTCTTTGAGACCATCATGTTCACGTATGTGCTACTTGATACATCATTTGGAAGGCTTACTTGCATTGTCGACCGGTCTTAAAAAAAAATTAGTGTAATTATTAGAAGTAAAAAAAAAATGAGAGAGAGAAAAAGAATAATTCTCCTAGTTTAGTGCAAATAAATCTTTTTCTAAAAGAGAATAATATATATATATAATATATGATATATAATATATATATATATATATAAATTTAGTACTGGATATATATATATATATATATATATATATATATATATATATATATATT
>NW_017699083.1:0-2538 GCF_001879085.1 Nicotiana attenuata | reverse complement strand
GGCTCGGGTTTTGCCAACTTCGTGATTTTAGATATTTTTCGAATCTTTTCGATTGGGTTATGACCCATTTGCCTATTGTGATGTATTCCTTGTGGTTTTGATCAGATTCGACGCGCGAGGAGGTCGATTCGAGGGGAAAAGGCATAGCGAGCTAGACTTTTGGCCGGCTAGAGGTGAGTAATGATTTTAAATGATGTTCTGAGGGTTTGAGAACCCCGGACTTGCACAACTTGGTGCTATGTTGAGATGAGACACGCGCTCCATGACGAGCGCGGGGTCATTTACTATTGGGGACTGTGACTTGGTCCAGTCCGGATGATATTTTACCAAGTATTAGCAATGACTTGTTGTTTTCACTATGATTTGGGCTTATTGCCATATTTGGGGCTTATTGCCGACTGTTTGAACTCTTTATGAACTATCATCACTGTTTTTCTCACGGTTTGAAATATTATTTGAACTCAGTCCATGTGATTCCCACTGTTTCTTGAACTCAGCCATATTCACTCAAACTTGGAGTTTTAAACTGATAATTGAACTATTGTTGAGCTGAGTATTATTGCTTTACTGTTGCCCGAGGGGCTGTTGATTATTTTTGGACTGATTGAGGCCGAGGGCCGTATGTGAGGATATGCTGAGTGACGTGAGGAGGCTTTCAGGCCTCGAGTGCATTGTGAGGAGGCTTTCAGGCCTCGAGTGTATTGTGAGCAGGCTTTCAGGCCTTGTTGATAGCGCTTGGGCTGTAGGAGCCCCTCCGGAGTCTGCACACCCACAGTGAGCGCGGGTACCCATCTAGAGTGATTAAATATTGAACAGTGGTAACAATGACACTGTTATACGTATTTGGTCAGGTAACAATGGCTGACCGGTCAGGTAACAATGGCTGACCATACTTGAGCATACTTGTTTTATTGATTGTTTTCAAAAAAGATTTTTCTTGCTATATTTCACTGGTTTCTACCGTTTATCTGATGTTGCTGCTTGAGATAGCATTATTTGTGCCCTTGTGAGATTTTATGTTCTCAGTCGTTATTTATTTTTATTACTCACTGGGTCAGAGTACTCACATTACTTCCTGCACCATGTGTGCAGAGACAGGCACAGCTGAGTTCGTCCCTGAGCGCTGATTTCCTTCCAGACCAGGCGGACTAGGAGAGACGAGGTAGCTGTCGACGTCCACAGCCCCGTTTCTTCCTTATCTTCTGCATATTTTATTTATCTTCAGACTATGTTTCCAGACTTGTAGTATTTTCATCAACTCTTTAGTAGCTCGTGACTTGTGACACCCCGATCATCGGGCTGAGTTTGGGATGGTTTTTCCCCGTTATGTTACGTTTATTTTCGTACTTGTGATTAATCAGTATCTATGGTTTAAACCTTTTTATGCTATGAAATTGTTAAAAGCAGTGTTGATTGTTCATGTTGGCTGGCCTTGTCTTCACGAGAGGCGCCATCACGACCGGGTGGGAATTGGGTCGTGACAGCAAACTAGCTGCGGCAAGCGCAATGCCAGTTCTTGGTTGCTCGTCAATCAAAGATGGCAGGGACCGGTACTCAGCCTCATAGTACAGGGCGTAGCGACTGGATCCGGTAGCGGGAGTTGGCATTTTTCCACCTATCTCAAACTCCCCCCCGAAAGCACTGAGGCATCGTCCTCGGTTGGTGTAACTAACTCAACAGATTGAGCAGTCTGTTGAGTTGAGGAAGGTCGTCGTCTTCTAAGTAGAGAAGCCCCCTCCTCGCTGGCTTCCTCATCATCGTCAATCATCATGGTATCTATGGCCGGCCCGAGTGGGGGGCTCGTCACCACAACTTCCGGAGGCGACTCAGGAGTGACATTATTCGCCATCTTATTCTTTCCCCCGGTCGCGGAGGAAGGTCTTCTCTTTGGTTGTTTATTCTCCGGACGGGGACTCCGAGAAGAAGCACTCGTACCAAAAGCAGGCTTGGGGACATCTGTTTGTGTAAAAGCCTCCTGCAATAGCCTCGCTGCAACAGCAGGATTAGCCAAAATATCCTCCTCGGGGACGGCAACCGAGCCCTGGGTAGACCTGAATTCAATAGAAGAGAAGGGTCAAACAACTTCCTTATATGAAAAGGTAAAAACAAGATGAGTTTGACTTACCATGATTTTCCTTCTACCTGTATTTAAGGGACAGTTCTTTTCACGTGCAGGTTTCGGGCGTGGTAACGTCCAAAATTTTTTGGACCCATTGGTCCAAACCTTCAACCCTAGTCGCTGAAATAAGTAAAAGAAGAAGGGTGATCTTTAACGGAAGAAAAAATAAATGGTAGACTTACGAGTGCGGTTCCATAATTTGGAAAGGCTGGAGTTATGGCCGGGATGATGTCACTAGTGGCGACTGAAACGAACTGTTCCATCCATCCATGATCATTGTCATCATCCATGCTGGACATCAGAGCATGGTGGTCACGCTTGCTGAAATTTATCATTCTCCGGCGGAAGATCTTGGGGGAATAGAGGTTCATCACTCGAGGTAGGGATAGCTCTTCTCCCGTCTCCTGGAACAGGCACCG
>NW_017699082.1:0-2538 GCF_001879085.1 Nicotiana attenuata | reverse complement strand
GTAATTGATTAATTACCGGTAACGGATATTACCCAATTAACTATAAGCTAGATAAAAACTTAATAATTATCCTCCACCCCACGTGGCAAGGAGCCACCAAAGTGGGAAATGACTAAGAAGTCATTTTTGCCAAATGGCTAATCATGAATATGACCAAGACATTACCTACAAGTCTTGGCAAATAAGACTTTGTATCTAGAAAACTTACCAAGGAATTCATTAGATAAATCTGTAGCAAATTAGGAATTCATTAGAAAACATAGTAAGGTTTCAAACCAAAAACGTGAAGACAAGCTCATTAAATGCCAACACTTGTGATCCCGCATGCAATCCATTCCACCGTCAACAACTAATATTACAAACAATTAATAGTAAATGTCTGTATGAGCTTTCTTTCCCATTTTCCAACTTAAAAAGATTGAGCGTCTAATATCTTATTGTGTTGATTCTTTCTTCTTTGTGGCAATTTTACCGGAAACAATGTTTGTTCGTATGAGATGGTCCTATAAGACAAAGCAGGTGGAAGTATTAATTATATGATGTCCTAATGTTTTGGCATACAGGAGAAAGATCATGCATGAATAGTTCATTAATTGTAAGGATGCAAAATGACACACTGATATGATATATATCCAAGTGTTTTGGATGTGTACAGTGAAAACAAGCGAGTACTTTCCTGGGTGTTTTCCTTAAATCTCAAGAAAACACAAATTGGGAGTATCTTAAAGATTATTGTTGGAATAGGATGGAGCCAGGTGCTAATGGCTAAGTTAGAGTGCACATTAATTCTGCTCAGAACATCCAAAGTGATGGAAAATATTAGAATGATGAGACCACGAAAATTCTCTTTTAGCGTGAGGCATATATCATGGATGACATTGTCGTTAAGGATATTTCATCCAACGTAGGTGTAATCTTCAGGTATGTTAAGGCTAAGCTTTTCCTCCATTTTAGCATGATCTCGTAATTACACAAGTTTATTAACAAGTCATAAAGAAAATTTCATATCCCGGAATTTACGTATATTTTGCTAGTCTCGCAAGTTACGTATATTTTCCTAGTTTTGTAAATTATCATATTCTCCTTATGGGGACTTCATATTTAGTTGAATATTTCTTTTTTCCGGTCAAGAGAGCAAAGGATTTACATAGTATATCCATTAGTAGAGGCTTGTAGACATATCTTGTCAGTTAGTGCAGTATATTGGGCTTTCAGGACTTGTATGTATACTTGGTTGGTTTGTCAGCTGTAATAAATATGACGGCCTTGTCGGCCAAGTTTGATATTGATATTTAGTCAGCATTCTGTCATGACCCGGATTTTCCACCCTCGGGAGTCGTGATGGAGCCTACTAATGAGAGCTATGCAAGCCAAATTTATTTACTTGACCATTAATAACCTAATCCATTTTAACAATTTACGACAATAATACAAAAGCAACGAAATTCAGAAATAAGCGGAAGTCTTAACATTTTATAAAAATGAATAAAAATGCGGAAAGTTCAACAAAATCCTCTACCCAAGACTGGTGTCACTGTACTCACGAACTGCTAAGAATACTACATACAAACGTTTGAAAGAGAATATAAGCTGTTTGTCTCGATTACAATGAGATAACAGATAAAAATAAAGGATAGAGGAGACGCCGGGCATGCGGACGCCTACAAGGCTACCTCGGGTCTCGCTGAAAAGAAGCCTGCTCTCACACTCCTGCTGCTGCTCGAAACCTAGACCTGTGCAAAATAGCACAGAGTGTAGTATCAGCACAACCGACCCCATGTGCTGGTAAGTGTCTGGCCTAACTCCGGCGAGGTAGTGATGAGGCTAGGACCAGACTCTAGATAAACCTGTACAGATATATATATATATACAAGTACAACAGAAAAAATAGCAAGAAAATAACAATTTAAGCTGGGGATGGGAGCATGCTTCATGGGTAACAGATAGAAACAAACTATCAGGAATAATAGTATGTACATCTACAGTTTAACTTCTAACAATAATGAAAAAATAAGACAACTTTCATATTCAACTCATCTTGTTGCAGGCGTGCAACCCGATCCCATTTCTCAATATCTCGTGGTAGGCGTACCACCCGCTCCCATTTCAATATCACTCGTGGTAGGCGTACCACCCGCTCCCATTTCACTATCACTCGTGGTAGGCGTACCACCCGCTCCCATTTCAATATCACTTGTGGTAGGCGTACCACCCGCTCCCATTTCAATATCACTTGTGGTAGGCGTACCACCCGCTCCCATTCCAATATCACTTGTGGTAGGCGTACCACCCGCTCCCTTTACTTTCAACACAATGCACAATACAATCCCGGCAAGGGGACAATCAAATTAATACCCTTCCCAGCAAGGGAACTATAACTACAAGTCAAACATCCCGACAAGGGAGAGTCACCTATAACCAATCCTATTCAACTTCTTCCTGGCACAACTAACACCATTATTTAGTCACAACGTTCATAGGATCAAATAAGGGTACAAAATTATCAAATTAAGACTCACGGTCATGCTTGACACCGAC
>NW_017699081.1:0-2538 GCF_001879085.1 Nicotiana attenuata | reverse complement strand
GATTGAAGTCCTTAAGCGGCTGCTGCACCAAGGCCTGATGAGGATGCGCATCGTGAAGCGCATGATATGTGGGTGTACGCCGAGGCCAGATTGGTCGTATTCGAGGAGTTCTTAGCTGCGGGTCGAGCCACTGAGGCGGAGGTTCAGGAGCAACGGCGCATAGCCCGTGTCGCCCGTGAAACTTGTGGGTATAGTTCTGATTCCCCAGACCGGGCGGGCTATAACTCCGAAGACGTCAACCGTCTAGAATTCGGCTCTTGGATTTCTGCAACTTATCAACCCGGGGGCGGCGATGAACAAGATGTCGGTCAGGCGGGGGACGAAGAGCAGAATGGCGGTCGCGCTGGGGGTGACGGGCGAAGCGGCGAGGCCTCTTAGGACTTGTATATATTTTGTTTTGTCGTATTTTGGAATGTAAATGGGACCTTTTGTAAGGTCAAGTGTACATGCATTTTTTTGAATGATAATGAAAGTCGTACTTTTGTTGCCATTCTTTTCCTTTTGTATCTTTTATTTTTGGTACCTTGTCTCCGCAGAGCGGGTGCTCATTTGTAGGATTTTCAGTGTGTTTCTCGAACGTTGTCTGTGTTATCCGCCGATAGGATGCGGCTTTGACGCTAAATAGTGGTGGCTTTAGCTAATGATGGCATCACTTCAATTGTTAGTTGAGTGCCTTTCGTCGTAGTCGAACAGGATTGGCGAGTGTTAAGTCCAATTGGCCTTAGCCATAATACTGTCGATGGCTTTAGCCATGTACATAACTTCGACTGTCGTCGAATTACTTGTTTGTCGTAGTCGAGCTGGGTCGACTTGTTGACGACGATGGCCTTAGCCATAATACTACCGATGGCTTTAGCCACGTACGTAACTTTGACTGTCGTCGAATTACTTGTTTGTCGTAGTCGAGCTGGGTCGACTTGTTGACGACGATGACCTTAGCCATAATACTGTTGATGGCTTTAGCCATGTACGTAACTTCGACTGTCGTTGAATTACTTGTTTGTCGTAGTCGAGCTGGGTTGACTTGTTGACGACGATGGCCTTAGCCATAATACTGTCAATGACCTTAGCCATGTACGTAACTTCGACTGTCGTCGAATTACTTATTTGTCGTAGTCGAGCTGGGTCGACTTGTTGACGACGATGGCCTTAGCCATAATACTGTCGATGGCTTTAGCCATGTACGTAACTTCGACTGTCGTCGAATTACTTGTGTGCCGTAGTCGAGCTGGGTCGACTTGTTGACGACGATGGCCTTAGCCATAATACTGTCGATGGCTTTAGCCACGTACGTAACTTCGACTGTCGTCGAATTACTTGTTTGTCGTAGTCGAGCTGGGTCGACTTGTTGACGACGATGGCCTTAGCCGTTCATACATTGGAGATGGCCTTAGCCGTTTATACATTGGAGATGGCCTTAGCCGTTTATACGTTGGAGATGGCCTTAGCCGTTCATACATTGGAGATTGCCTTAGCCGTTCATACATTGGATATGGCCTTAGCTGTTTATACATTGGAGATGGCCTTAGCCGTTCATACATTGGAGATGGCCTTAGCCGTTCATACATTGGAGATCATGCTAGTTCAGTCCCTTTGTCATGTCAGTCAGGAGAGCGTATGGAGTGGCTGGTATGATAAACTTTTTCCGCAAATATCTCCGGGTGCCCCCTCTGCCGCCTCGTTAAAAACCTCCCCGAGAAAACCCAATTGGGACAAAACTCGGGTAAGGGAAAAAGAGTGCGACTCGGGAGACGCCTTTCAGAAATGGAAATACTTGAGGTGGGCGACGTTCCAATTGTTTTGGAGCGTTTTTCCTTCCATTGTTTCTAATTGAAAAGCTCCTTTACTTGCTGCTGCTGTGATTTTGTAGGGTCCGTCCCAGTTGGTGCCCAGTTTTCCTTCGCTTGGGTCTTTTGATGCCAATGTTTTGGCTTTGAGGACGTAGTCTCCCACTTTGAGTGGTCTTATTTTGGCTCTCTTGTTGTAGTATCTTTCGACTTGTTGTTTCTGAGCCACCAATCTTATGTGGGCCATTTCTCTTCTTTCCTCGGCCTCTTCGAGGTCTTGAAGTCTGTTTATGTCGTTCTCTGCTCCGCTGGTATGTGAATACCTCAAGCTTGGTTCGCCAATTTCGACTGGTATGACCGCGTCGGTTCCATAGACCAGAGAGTACGATGTTTCTCCTGTGGAGGACTTTGGTGAGGTCCGGTGCGCCCACAACACTTCCGGCAGTAGCTCGGGCCATAGCCCTTTGGCTTCCTCGAGTTTCTTCTTCAGTATGTTCAGTATGGTTTTATTGGAAGACTCTGCTTGGCCGTTGGCGGCGGGGTGATATGGTGTGGAGAGTATTCGCTTAATATGCCATTTGTCGAAGAACTCTGTTGTTTTTTGGCCGATGAACTGTCGCCCGTTGTCGCAGCTGATTTCCTTGGGGATGCCGAAACGGCAGATGATATTCTTCCATATGAAGGTGATGATTTCCTGTTCGCGTATTTGGGTGTACGCACCTGCTTCCACCCACTTGGAAAAATAGTCAGT
>NW_017699080.1:0-2538 GCF_001879085.1 Nicotiana attenuata | reverse complement strand
TCTTCAGTCAGGACCCGGCGGTGTTCATCTGAATGGATCAATAAGGACAATAATGAGATCTGTGCCGGGGTTTTCCTCAGTTGCTCCACAATCGAATAGTCCTGAGCCTTCATCTTTTTCAGGAACTCTTCAGCTTCTTCTTCAGTAACGGCTTTCTTTATCGGTGCCGAATTGTCTCTAGCTGCTTTAACCTTCCTCAATTCTTCAGGGGTAAAGCACCTCCCTGATCTAGTCAGCCTATGAGTTTCACACACTTCTTCTTTAATTTCCTTTCCTTGGTACACCACAGTCACTCTGTCATAGTTCCACGGGACAGCTTTCTCACTAACCACGGGCAATTGGGTCACCGGTTTGATGATGACTGGCTCTGTTCGAACGCCTTTTACAACCAACACAGGCTCGACAGCTGCTCCTGGTATTGTTACCTTAACAGGCCCTGGTTTTATTACCCTTACTGGTTCACTGACTGTCCGACCCACTGCGACCAAAGCTTTCTTATCAACCAAGTCCTCTTTTGCTTTACTTTCGCTTGCTTTAATCATCATCACAGTCTGCGACGGCTTCTTGTATTCTCCCTTCTGCACTATCTCGATCATGTGAGCCTCATGATGAATTGGTAGCGGATTCTGCGTGATATTGGGAGTCTCCGGAGCCTGCACCTCAATTCTATGTGTATCAATCAATTCCTGAATGGCAGTTTTCAGATGCCAACATTTCTCTGTATCATGTCCAGGTGCTCCTGAGCAGTACTCACAATTCACTGAGTGGTCCAGGTTCCTTGGGGGAGGGTTCGGTAATTTAGGTTCGATCGGGTTCAACATACCCAACTGCCTTAATCTGTGGTATAGGCTCGTATAAGATTCTCCCAAGGGAGTAAAAGTCTTCTTCTTCTGTGACCTATCATTCTTGTATGCAAGATTGGGTTGGAAACTGGTTCCAGTGGCATTTCGGTTGGTTCTTGGGGGAGGGTAAGTGTTTTAGGGAGTGGGTGCGCGCCATTGGGCACGAGTGGGAGGTTGTGGGTATGTCTGGGCATGATGGACAGAGAAATGGGGAGTAGGAGGTGGGTAGTACTGCTGTGGTGGGCCATATGAGGTATGCGGGTAAGCTTGGGGGTGAGGGCGAGGTTGGTGATAATATGGTGACGGACCCCTGGACCAAACCCTTGATTCCACTACCGCCACTTCTTCTTTCTTCTTCTTGCCCAACACTCCTCCGGTGCCGCTTTGAATGGCCTGCGCGGTTGCTTTGAGCGCTGAATAGCTCATAATTTTGTTGGACTTGAGACCCTCTTCTACCATGCTTCCCATCTTTACAACTTCATTGAAAGTTTTCCCCACAGCGGACACCAGATGACCATAGTAGGTTGGCTCTAGAGCCTGAAGGAAATAATCCACCATCTCATTTTCTTTCATCGGGGGATCAACCCTTGCTGCTTGCTCTCTCCAATGGAGCACGTACTCTCTAAAGCTTTCTCCGGGCTTCTTCTCGATTTTGGTCAATAACAGACGGTCTGGGACGATTTCGAGGTTGTACTGAAAATGACATGCAAAAGCTTGAGCTAAGTCATCCCAGGTGTACCACCGAGCATGATCTTGTCTTGTGTACCACTCCAACGCCGCTCCACTTAAGCTTTGACTAAAGTAGGCCATTAATAGCTCATCCTTTCCTCCAGCCCCCCTCATCTTGCTGCAGAAACCCCTCAGGTGGGCCACCGGATCACCATGGCCGTCATATAAGTCGAACTTGGGTAGTTTGAATCCCACTGGCAATTGGACGTCAGGAAATAAGCACAAGTCCTTGTAGGCCACGCTCACTTGACCCCCGAGTCCTTGCATATTTCTGAAGGATTGCTCTAAACTTTTGACTTTTCGTATCATCTCCTCTTGTTCCGGGTTTTTGAGAGGTTTCTCTTCTTCGGCTGAGAGATTAAAATGGGGAGTGTAAGAGCATGGTTCTGGGGGTTTGAAGGTGGGTTCGGGTGGGTAGTAATGGTTTTCCTGGGTTTGGAACAGAGGTTCACTTGAGGATCTGTGTAACGCGGTGGGTGGAGGAGCCACGAATACTGGGGAGATTGGTGGTGGGGGACCTGGAGTTGGCTTGGAGGGTGGTAGTGGTGGTGTTTGAGAAGTGGTTCCGTAATATTGCTGGTGAGTAGGGAGAGCAGGATATGAGTTCGCTGTGGGAGGATCTTGGGGTTGAGTGGGTGGTGGGAGATAATTGGGATTGGCAGGATAGGCTGGTGGGGGATGTCCCTTCGACCAGGCCTGGTACATTTCGGCCATCTGCTGCTTTAACTTATACATCTCCTCTCTCATTGTATTCACATCCATTGCCTCCTCCTCTCTAGATGGGTCAACGATGCTTGCTTCTAGATCTTGGTTGGCCATTTTCGACTTGTTTTTGGAGCGTGTGTTGTAAGGGTGGGTTGCCAGAATGCCAGTCAGCTTATCACCTGCCTGGACTCATCAACAGCAATTTGTTAGCGGTTAGGGCATTTAACAAATAGGTAACCGCACATTGATGGATGGATGCACC
>NW_017699079.1:0-2539 GCF_001879085.1 Nicotiana attenuata | reverse complement strand
ATTCCAGTTATTGGGTAGTTCTTTCCCATCCATCGTTCCTAACTTGTACGAACCCTTTCCGGTTACCTTCAAAATGGTGTAAGGGCCTTCCCAGTTCGGTCCTAATTTCCCTTCGTTAGGGTCTCGAGTGTTGAGGGTGACCTTTCTTAGTACCAAGTCCCCTATATTGAAGTGTCGAAGACGAGCCCTTCGGTTATAATATCTCTCGATCTTTTGTTTCTGAGCTGCCATCCGTTTCTGAGCTGCCATCCTAACTAGTGCGGCCTCTCTCCTTTCGTCTAAAAGATCCAAGCTGGTGAGCATCGCTTCTTGGTTGGTAACCTCGGTTGCATACCGGAATCTAGCGCTGGGTTCGCCCACCTCGACTGGGATCAAGGCCTCGGCTCCGTAAATCAAAGAGAAAGGAGTGGCACCGGTACTAGTCCTTTCGGTTGTCCGGTAGGCCCATAGGATTTCGGGCAGCATTTCTCTCCATTTTCCTTTTGCGTCTTGTAACCTTTTCTTTAGGTTCTGAACGATGGTCTTGTTGGTTGACTCAGCCTGCCCGTTTCCGGTGGGATGGTACGGGGTTGACAATACCCTCTTGATCTTGTTATCCTCGAAGAATTTTGATACCTTGCTCCCAACGAACTGTTTCCCATTGTCACATACTATTTCGGAAGGCATCCCGAACCGACACACGACGTGGTCCCAAAGGAAGTCGATTACTTCTTTCTCTCGAACCTTTTCGTAAGCCTGCGCTTCAACCCATTTGGAGAAATAGTCAGTAACCAAAAGAATAAATTGAGCCTTACTTGGAGCTCGAGGGAGCGGGCCCACTATGTCTATTCCCCATTTCATGAAAGGCCATGGGGAGATGACCGAATGCAGCAGCTCAGCAGGCTGATGGATGAATGGCGCATGCCTTTGACACCTGTCGCATCTTCGTACAAATTCCCTTGCATCCTGTCCCATGTTGACCCAGTAGTATCCAGCTCGAATTATTTTTCGGACCAACGCATCCGCGCCCGAATGGTTGCCACATGACCCTTCGTGGATTTCCCTCAATACGTACTCTGTGTCTCTGGGGCCGAGGCATATGGCGAGTGGTCCTCCGAAGGTTCTTTTATATAAGACTCCGTCCTCGGCCAAACAAAAACGGGCCGCTTTTGTTCTCAATGCCCTTGATTCTTTGGGGTCCTGTGGGAGTTTTCCTGTTTTTAGATAGTCCACATACCTGTTTCTCCAGTCCCAAGTAAGGCTAGTTGAGTTGACCTCGGCGTGCCCTTCTTCTACAATCGACCTCATTAGCTGTACCACCTTTTCGGACTCGAGCTCGTCGTCCTCGACTGTCGAGCCCAGATTGGCGAGGGCATCGGCCTCGCTGTTTTGATCTCGGGGTACGTGTTGGAGAGTCCATTCTTTGAATTTGTGCAAGGTGTTTTGGAGTTTGTCGACATACCTTTGCATCCGGCTCTCCCTGGCCTCAAACGTTTTGTTCGTCTGATTTACCACAAGAAGAGAATCACACTTGGCTTCGATCACTTCGGCGCCGAGGCTCCTGGCTAATTCTAAACCTGCAATCATAGCTACTTCCGATACGGCCAAGTATAGGTATAGAGGCTCTCCGATTTTCGGAGTATGCAACAAAGGTGGATTAGAAAGGTACCTTTTGAGTTCCTCTAGGGCGTGCTGGCATTCTGGTCCCCACGTGAAATCATTCTTCTTCTTTAGAAGATTGAAAAATTGATGGCTCCTATCCGAGGATCGGGATATGAACCGACCTAGAGCAGCTATGCGCCCGGTGAGCCGTTGGACGGCCTTTACGTTATCGACAATCTTTATGTCCTCGATTGCCTTAATCTTATCCGGATTGATCTCGATTCCCCTGTTGGACACCATAAATCCTAGGAACTTTCCGGATCCAACCCCGAACGCGCATTTCTCCGGGTTCAGCTTCATGTTATATTGCTTTAATATAGCAAAAGTTTCCTGCAAATGGCTAAGATGTTCCTCTGCGCGCAGGGATTTAACTAACATATCATCAATATAAACTTCCATGGTTTTGCCTAATTGATTCTCGAACATCTTGTTAACTAGGCGTTGGTAGGTGGCCCCGGCGTTCTTTAACCCGAAGGGCATCACGTTATAGCAGTAAGTGCCATACTTAGTGATGAAGGACGTTTTTTCCTGATCGTCCTTATCCATCCGGATCTGATTATATCCGGAATAGGCGTCGAGAAAACTTAACGTCTCGTGGCCGGCCGTGGCATCGATCATTCGATCGATGTTAGGCAAAGGAAAGGAATCCTTGGGGCAAGCTTTATTTAGATCTTTATAATCTATACACATTCTTAATTTATTACCCTTTTTGGGTACTACAACTACGTTGGCTAACCATTCGGGGTATTTAACTTCCCGGATGGACCCTATGATTAATAGCTTAGTTACCTCCTCGTGGATGAAAGCCTGCTTGACCTCGGATTGGGGCCTTCTCTTTTGTTTGACTGGCCGGAATTTTGGGTCTGTGCTCAACTTGTGAGTCGTGACCTCCGGGGGT
>NW_017699078.1:0-2539 GCF_001879085.1 Nicotiana attenuata | reverse complement strand
TTCTGCAGCCTCCCAAGGATAAGTACAGACGTCTCCGTACAGATCCGCGAGACTTTACTAAACTGGCTCATGACCCGTGAGACCTATGTAACCTAGGCTCTGATACCAACTTGTCACGACCCCAAAAGACCCCGGTCGTAATGGCGTCTATCGCAACTAGGCCAGTCGATTCAACACTTAAAACATCAAGGTCTTTTTCTTAATTCATTTACTAATCAAATATGATCACAAATCTCTCATTTTAATATTTCAAAATAAGCGGAAACAATTACGCAGAACATCAAACACTGCCCGTAAAACACCAAACACTGCCCGATCCCGGTGTCACTAGTCATGAGCCACTAGAATACAATCTGATACTGTCTACTCAATACAAAAATGAATCTGCTAAATAAAATACTAAAAGATAGGAAGGAGAAAGGCAGGGATGCGGACGCCGTGCAACTACCTTGCTAAATCCGGAAAATACTCTGAAGGCAAAAATCAGCTCTCACTCGGATGCTCTGGCACCTGGATCTGCACACAAGGTGCAGGGAGTAACGTGAGTACGCCAACTCAATAAGTAACAATTATAAATAAAGGCTGAGTGCAGTGACGAGCATTTAAAGTCATAAACATATCATAACATAGAAATCTCGGAGGAAATAACAAGATCAATTTAGTAGATAAATTCTGAACCCAATGAAAAGTCGTTAAAATATTTGTTCAACACTTCTCAATAGAGGCTCAGTAATAAGAAGAGTGAAAACAATATTTCCATAAAAACCATCCCCTCAGGCAACATGTCACTCATATATATAGCCCCTCGGGAAAGCCTCTCAATCACTCGTGACTCAACTATCATCGATCAGCACTCACACTCAATAGATATCTCATGATAACCGGTACGGTGTGTAGCCCGATCCATAAATATATAATCGACTGCGCTCACTAGAGGTGTGCAGACTCTGGAGGGGCTCCTACAGCCCAAGCGCTATATCGCTGCGGTGTGCCACCCGATCCAATATATCGCTACGCCGCGGCGTGCAGCCCGATCCATAACTATCCTCACAATCCGGACCTCGGCCTCACTCACTCATCAACCTCACAAGCTACTCGGGCATCTCAGCGTAAACTCAGGGAACTCAGCCCAAAACACTTTCATAAATACTAAAATAGAGTGATGAACAGGATTAAACAGTAAACAGGTATAAACCATAACTGATGATAAAGCTTTCTATCAAAACAATGTGAGGATAATAGTAAAATACCCCTGAGGGTCCAACAGTACGGTACAAGGCCCCAAACATGGCATTCAGCCCAAGTTAACAGAAGCATTTCTAAAACATGTAGATATCATATGGAGTTTATCAAGATATGCAACTCTACTTTTGCCACGGGACGGACCAAGTCACGATCCCTACGGGTGCACGCCCACGCGCCCACACGCCCGTCACCTAGCATGTGCGCCACCACATTTATCAAAATAGTACGAAATTCTGGGGTTTCATACCCTCGGGTCTAGATTTACAAAAGTTACTTACCTCAAACCGGATAAAAAATCTACTCCGCAATGCCCTTGCCTCTCGACTCGGCCTCAAATCGCCCCGAATCTATTCAAAATTAGAATAACATCATTAATACACGCTAAAGTAACAAAGTCCAAGCGAAGATAATCAAATTAACTCAAAAATTCCGAAATTGGCCAAACCCGACCCCCGGGCCCACGTCTCGGAATCTGATAAAAATCACAACACTAGAATCCTTATCCCCTCACGAGTCTATACATACCAAAATCACCAAAATCGAACCTCAAATCCCCAATCAAAGCTCTCCAAAACTCAAGCCCTAGCCTTCAATTTCACCCCAAATTTCCCACTAATTTCATGATTAGGTAGTGAAAAAATCATCACAAACACCAAATACAAAGCCCAAGTATCTTACCTCACTGAAACCCCTCGATTCCTCCTTGAATTCACGGCTTCGAGCTCCAAAATCGCACAAAAATGGTGAAAGAATGACTGAAATTTGCGAAGGGGCCTTTTTATACATTCTGCCCAGCACTTTCGCACCTGCGGCCCAATTCACACACCTGTTGTCCAAACACCGCATCTGCACATTTCACTTAAGTCTCCAGCTTCCGCACCTGCTCCCCAGGCCTCGCACCTGCGGGCTCGCAGGTGCGGTCAAAACCTCCGCTCCTGCGACAAATACCGCATCTGCGGTTGCTTCACGCGTCTACGATCATCACACCTGCAGTCCCCATTCCGCAGGTGCGGAAACAATAGAAGCAGCAAAATCTGCAGCAACAATTCAAAGCCAAACCTTCTGTCAACCACCCAAATCCATCCCGAGGCCCTCGAGACCTCAACCAAACATGCCAACAAGTCACATATCACCATTCAAACTTATTCCAACCTTCAGAACACTCAAAACAATATCAAATCACCCTCGAATTCAAGCCTAAGGATTCCAAAACTTCTGAATTCCGCAAACGATGTAAAAACCTACCAAACCTCATACGAATGACTTGAAATTTTGCAAACACGTCACAAATGAC
>NW_017699077.1:0-2539 GCF_001879085.1 Nicotiana attenuata | reverse complement strand
TAGATTCAGGACTTTTTCTCTGGTTTTTTTTTCTCATGGTTGGATGTTTGTTTTTCTTTTTGTGGTCTGTTTTGTAGAAACATCTCCTAATCAATGACAATGTGCTTTGTTTTCTCTTGTTATATGAAACTTCTGATCTTAATAGTTAAATTTCTGTGAAGCTGATTATTGATTAACTAAATCATGTTATCACTTGCAGTTACCCAGTGGCCATGAGTAATAATTAACATCTGGGATTCTAATAAAATGCAACTTTTCGATGATGCCAAAAGGGGGAAGAGATATTGTGCTTTACTTTGTATTCTGAAAAATGTGATGTTTATAACCTGATTAAACCTGGTCCTTAATGATAAGTTAAATTAAAGTGTGAAAATTAAGCTGAGTTCCACAGGGTCTCTGATCAATAAAAGCACAGAGTTTGTCATCATCAAAAAGGGGGAATTTGTTGGCCCAAGTTCAGATGAAGTTTTGAAGATTGACAAAATAAACTCAGTCATGAACCAGGTCCATCATGTGAGACACAGTGTTGATATGCTTACACTTGTGACATACGCGTGAAGAAGATAAGTCTCAAGGATCAGCAACAATATCTTCTGAATTGATCGAAAAGATTGCATATAGGATAAGGAGTTGAAGTCTCCTTATGAAAAGAGAATTGTATCCGGATCAAGGATATGGATTAGGAGTTAGAGTTGTTCTTGGACTCGAATTGTCAAAGGATCCACAATTCGAGTTCTTATCAAACTCTGATTACTAACTCTATAAATATAACGATTGTTCTCTTTTACAGGTGATTGCACATAAGCAGAAGTTAAGCATATTTGAGAGCAAAAAGATCAAGTCTGATTTGCAAGCAACATATGCGAGATACAAGTGTGCACGTCTGAAGCTACATGAACTAAGATAGAAGAACCAGTTTCATCATTGTGTTTATTCTAAGTCTAGTTCAATTGTAGTAGGTTTTCATATTGTACCTTTCAGCTTTCATAGAAGCAATTGTAATAGGTATATTGAGTATTCAAGTTAGAGTTAACTTGAAAGTGTCGCAACAGTTGAGGCTGTGTGCTACACTGGGATTAGAGTTAATCCTTAGGTTTACAAAGAGTTTTGTAAATGCAGTTTTTGGCTCAATGGTTTTAGTGGAGTTTGGGAAAATCCTACTGAGTAGTAGGTCGTTGTTTTTTCACCTTTTGAGCCAGGTGTTTTCCACGTAAAAATCTTTGTGCACTTTACTTACAGTATTTATTATTCCGCAAACTGCTGTAGTTAGAACACTTAGAAGAACCAGGTTCTTCTAACGCGAAAATTAGGCACCACACAAATCACCCCCTCCCCCTCTTGTGTGGTATTGACGTTTATAACAACAACGTAGTTCAGGCAAATGATTTTCTTTTTGCTTTTGTTTTTGTTTTGTTTTTCTTTTCTTTTCTTTTCCTTTTTCTTTTTTCATCATATTTTCTTTCCTTTCTTCTTTCTTTTTTTTTCATCATATTTTCCTTTTCTTCTTCTTTTTTTTTTCTTTCTTTTTTTTTCTTTTTTTTTCTTTTTTTTTTGATAATACTTCCGGGTTCCAAAGAGGTTAGCCAAAGAAAGGTAAACGGCTCAAATGGGTTTACGAAGGGTTAATAGTATTTGGATAGCGAGAAGAAAAGCCTTCGTCATCTCAATTACACAAAAACCAACACCGCAGAAAGCCTAGACATAGTACCTTTTACTGCATCTGCATTCACAGCTGTTTCGGGATCATTTCCTTTGATATCTTCCAAATACAATGCTCCTCTCGGCAATATTTTCCGGATGATGTATGGAGCGAATTTTCCTTTTGCTTCCTGGTGATGAGGGAGAATGCGTCTTAACACGAGTTGTCCCACTTCAAAATTCCTGGGACGCACCTTCTTGTTGTAAGCGCGGGCCATTCTTTGTTGGTACAACTGCCCCGAGGTGCCCTGAGTACATCACACTCTTTTATTGTAATGTATGGACCTTTCCAATACGCGAACCAATTTTCCTTCAATTGTTCCAATTCTTTGTTTTATTTCCTCAAGGTTACCTTCTTTGCATTCCGACTCTTGATTCATGATTTCGAAGTCTGACAGCGTTTTGGGGTCTAGGTATGAAGTTATTTAAAGCTGCATTATTAGAACTAAAGAGAAGAAAATGAAGGAGAAAAATAGCAAAATCAGAAAGAAAAATGAACGAAGAAGTTTTGATTTCATTTTTTGGAATTTTAAAGATAACAGGGTTCACATTCGGGAATTTAAAGACAAGAAAACTACAGGAAACATCCGAGTTACACCCTGGAATAACTCGGGATGCAGAAAAAGTAGCAGGACAGGTCTACCGGGACTCCCGCCTGATCGGGAATGGCGTAGCCTTCCAATTTTGGAGTTTAGCATCTGGTCCCATGTAGAGCACCTCAGCGGTGCTAGTCCCTTCTCCCGGCTGGACCATGTGGGCTTCGTAGAGCATTCTCCTCATTGCCCCACGTATTTCCTCACTTTCTTCAGCCGTGAACACCTCATCATCTTCCTTTTTACTG